>NW_026732917.1:175000-275000 GCF_028476545.2 Physella acuta
AGTTAGCACAGCCTCGTTCTGAAGTTTTTGAGCGGTGGGGGAGGTTGTGCGGCTAAGAGCAATTGTTTTGCCTGCAGGTGCCTGTGTTCTATCTGCAGATGCCTGTGTTCTACCTGCAATGTTCTACCTATATTCCGGCAGGCATGAGATAGTTCTACACATTCCAAGTCCCCATACCTGGCGTTCTACATAAACCACTCTCTATTGCTCACGGAATTCCTAACCATAAACCTAACGCAAACAGCGATACCTGTAGAGCGTATCCACGTTTGACCAATACCTATACCGCTATATTGAATGTCTAAGTTGTATTTTCCATCAAACTGCAGCTCTTCCCAAACGTCTGCATGTGCTGATATAAAGTGAGTTGTCAACTGTCTTGCTATTTGGTTGTGATATATATTGAACCTGACTCCATTACATTAAATAAAAGTGGTTGAATTTTTTCAGGAATCTCACATATAAAACACATTTCTAACACTACTAGCATCAATAGGATCGTTTTAAACATACATTGAACCCGAACACTTAACATTTTAGAAATAAAAAAAATAGAATATTTCTATCCATATTCGCTTTTTTTTAAATCGTTATAAAAATAATTGAACATAAACATTTAACATAAAATAAAAGACCTAATTGTTGTCATATTTTAGGAAATAAAAATCATATTAAAAATGTATTGAACCCGAACACTTAGCATAAAATTAAAGATGTAAAAAATTATTGTAATTTTTCTCAGAAATCACAAAAATAATAAAACATTTCTAACACAATTTACTTCGAGAAAATCGATATCACCCTATGTCCAATTCACTCTTCCTTTCTTTATTTGTTAAAGTCGTTTTTTTTAAATATTCGTAAGGAGTAAAAGTAATAGGCCTACTCAATACAGTTTTACATAGCCTCAAAAATTTCACACTTTTTTATAGCAGGGGGAAGTTCAGAAATAAATACTTGATCATACCACTCATGAAAGCCGACCACCGCAGAAAGCAATGAGC
This sequence comes from Physella acuta, assembly GCF_028476545.2. Lineage (NCBI taxonomy): Eukaryota > Metazoa > Mollusca > Gastropoda > Physidae > Physella > Physella acuta. The sequence continues at coordinate 176,005 of NW_026732917.1, forward strand.
CATTGTGGAGCCGCACAGAGCCACGGCTCCACCCCGCTGGAGATTAAACTTGCTGTAAATGTGTGGTTTCATCAGCTTTACACCGGGCGTAAACGTGTGATTTACACCCATAGGCCATTGAGCTAATAGCTTTGTGTTTGACGCTCATACCCATGGCAATCTCGCTCTTTTAGCGCGGCCATTGTCAGGGTTTTTCCCGATTGGTAGATGGGATACTGGCGCATGCGTACTCGCACAAGAAATTGGTGGGTACGTTTAGATTAGTTTAGAACGTATTCATGTACGACTAATTTAATCTAATGATCTTCTATGTAATAAATCTCATTAGTAAATCTCACAAGAAGTAACGAAGGAGCTATTTTAAAGTCTATATGAACAAACAAGGATAAAGTTCTTTAGAAAATATAAAAACAAAGAATGACATTGATTTCTTTACAAAGAAACAATGAATGGTCAAGTTTATTAGGGTGTTGATCTATATAAACAAGACACTTGTTTATCGAGTTGAGGAAGATAGCACATCAGATGAGGATTCAACCATAAGTCTTTTCAGAATAAGCACTGTTTGTTCTACATCTAGTTTAATTCTTTGTCTAAACATGCTCATATTTGTTACTGTTTAAACATGTTATTACAGCTACAACATTGTACATGTATGAGTTGATGTGTGACGTAATTTGGAAAGTGAATTTTTGTGACGTCGTTTTGGCATAAGGTGTATGTAGATTTCGCCGTTATATTTGACTGCAGGGGCTGTGGATAATATATCCGTTAAAATTGGGTGAAGTCATTTATAAGAAACAGCGTGTTCATCTCACATTACCTATAACAAGTGTCACGTATTACATTTTGTAGAATATTACAAGATGAAATTTAGCTGTTTCTACCGCACAATTTTATATTAACTACCATAACCATTGATGACTGGGGAAAAAACACTTTCCATTTTAGCCCATGTTGCTACACCTCGCACTCGGTGACAGTACTCACGTTGGTGTAGGGCCACGCCTCGCGATTTCATTTGGTCTTCAAATCTCCTGGGGGCCGCCATCTTTGGGGAGGGGGGGTCTTCGTAAAGATAAATTTCTTTTTTTTTAACCTCGACACTTTCAGCGTTTTAAACAGTTTGATGGTGACCTTATCTACCCTACATTTTTTTATACAGAATTTATTTACTCGACATTTTTGGTTTGATACTAAATTTTTTTTGTTTTCGTACTGAATTTATCTTTTTTTTCATACTAAATCAGTCTATTCAATATTTTTTTTTCTTTTAATGCATAATAAATCTACTAAATATTTTAATTAAAAAACTGAATCTATGTATTCTTGAAACATAATGTATCTACTGAATATTTTTGTTTTCATTTTGAATTTAAAAACTCAAATATTTGTTTTAATTCTGACTTTACTCGATATTATTGTTTATATAGTGAATTTTTTTTTACATAATGTATCTGTTTATTTATTTTGAAACTGAAAGTTCTGAAACATATTGAAATGTATGCTTCTAGCGCTCGCTTTCGATTTGTATTGGTTCTTTTAGCTGGCATGATGATATAATAACGCTTATTTTGGTAAGACCAATTTTAGAGGCTTCGGTATATAATGGCTCCCTAGTCGAATAAATCATTGGATGATTTCGTATTGGAAGTCCCATGCACTAAGGCTGTCTGGGCGGTCCTCTAGCTACTCTTCTACACAAAATTGAACTCAGATTATCGTAACTTTTTTTTCCTCAACCCATACACGTTTTTAACGATGTTACTTGCGTAGTAATTTCCCTTGCAGTCTTGGTTGTAACTCTAACTCAAATCGATACCAATATCGGTCATCTTTATTATAATCGATACTAATAACGGTTAGCTTATGTAAACAGATAAGCTGAAGGGCTTAAAAAGTAGGCTGCGTCTTATGGAATAACTTGCACGGGCATGCGGCTAAGAGAATGAGAAAGTTCGGGGGAAGATGTTGAAAAACCTCACGATCGCACGGCACGCTGTAATTTTATATCGATCATCATCGGGCTACTATTTTAGGGATCAAATGGACTATGGCGATTATAATTGGCGATCGAACCTCAAGTTGGATGATATACTTTTGGTCAAACAATATCGATTTTTTCAACCGAATTCCGCACACCTGAGGCTTGGTTTCACATTTCTACGGGATTTGGTTTTGTTCTTAGAGCTAGTGCGCGTTAGTTAGATTAACTCGTTATTTCCGGTTAAAAAAATAAACGAGAAAATAAACGAGAAAATAAACGAGAAAATAAACGAGAAAATAAACGAAAAAATAAACGAGAAAATAGACGAGAAAATAAACGAGCTATCTTACTTTTAAAACTAATCCTCAATCTGCATGCCAAAAGCCGTTACTCGTATGTTAAAGCCATATGATTTTATTACTCGTATATAAAAGCCATATGATTTTATTACACGTATGTTAAAGCCTTATGATTTTATTACTCGTATATAAAAGCCATATGATTTTATTGCTCGTAAGTTAAAGCCATATGATTTTATTACTCGCATGTCAAAGCCATATGATTTTATTTCACGTATGTTAAAGCCATATGATTTTATTACTCGTATGTTAAAGTCATATGATTTTATTACTCGTATGTTAAAGCCATATGATTTTTTACTCGTATGTTAAAGCCTTTGATTTTTTTTACTCGTTTGTTAAAGCCATATGATTTTATTACTCGTATGTTGAAGCCACATGATTTTACTTTTTCTTTATTTTTTGTTGCATGAGTTTTGGTGTCCAGCTCTACCATTAAATATAGCTAACGTTAGCAAGGTTTCTGAGGTGAAGTGCTTGGTTTTACTAAACAAAATCGTCAATAGTACCACATAGATCCCCGTAGACCGCCAGGTTTGGAAGGGAACTTTACTACTACTTACTACTTACCACACAAATCATTGCTACCAAAACGGCAAACAAACCAGCAACCACTACCACAGCAACCACTACCACAGCAACCACTACCAAACACCAACGTCCACTAGTATTACAAACACAACCTTCAACTTACCATACAAACAACACCCAGTAGAACACAGAAAACAAATGACAACAGCAACAACAACACAACCTAGCCCACAACAACCAAACTAGTCACACTACCGACTGACCATACATAGATACCAACCAACAACGCTAATGACTATCAAAACTACAACACAAACTTTTTATAAGTCCTATCAGAAAACATATTCAGAATCTCCATTTATTTATTACACTAGTTCTTGCAAACTGTTGCTATAACTTACAGCCCCTCATGTGGGTGCTGACACCCATTACATCATAATGGGACTGGGTGGTCGAATGGTAGAGCATTCGTCTGTTAACCAGAAGATCTCGAGTTCGAGTCCTTGGATAGAGTTATAGTAGGTACGTAGTATAAGGCGGCTGAAATAGTGGTGACCATACTATCCCTTTGCCAGGGTGAATTCTACTTCAAATATCCAGTGGGCCGCCTGGCCCGAAAGATATTTTTAACACTAACATATCATAACAACAAAATTTATTATTATAGCTCATAGCCTAATGACATAACATAACCATAGCAGCCACATTTATTACTACTGACATCCCATAAACTCATAACAGCCAAAATTTATGACTAAACCTCAGAGCACCGAGCACCATAAAATGTTTATAATATTTTCATTAAGAGGCGATAAACTAATTAGCCAGATCATTAACTTTATTACCGGCGCCCCACGTGACAAACCTCACGTGGTACCGTAGTCTTTAATGCCAGCGCGTGTTACGATGCCGGTCCAAGCATACACAAACACTGCCAGACAATGCCGAAGAATCAGGGAGCCTTTAGCGGTACCGTAGGCGTATCATTAGAACTACCACTCGCTATAGGGCTCGGCCGTTGATTTCTAGTGACGTTAAAAGACCGGCAACCCAATAAGATAGCAAACAAACCATTATTTTTTATTCTTTTTTTTTTCGAAACGCCTTTTCAGACTTTCAGATTATTAATAGAATATTTGTGGCATTAATGAAAGAGGAAATTTGATTTTTTTTTTAATACGTTTGGTTCGTTGTGTGACGCGCTCGATGTGACGATGTTGTCTTGAAGACCAGATATAATTTCATTTAGACGTACAGGTAACGTAATTAGCTTTCTAATTAGATGATGTTTTATTTGTGATCTCGGGCTGTTTGTGTGTCGGTTCCATCTCCAGGCTGGAGGGGATTAATAATTCTTGTTGTGTGGGTGAGTCTATTGTGGAAGTATTGGCAAGTTTATTGTGGACAGACTTGGCAAGTTTATTGTGGACAGACTTGGCAAGTTTATTGTAGACAGACTTGGCAAGTCTATTGAGGACAGACTTGGCAAGTTATTGTGGACAAACTTGGCAAGTTTATTGTGGACAGACTTTGCAAGTTTATTGTGGACAGAATTGGCAAGTTTATTGTGGACAGACTTGACAAGTTTATTGAGGACAGACTTGGCAAGTTTATTGGCAAGTTTATTGAGGACAGACTTTGGCAAGTTTATTGTGGACAGACTTGACAAGTTTATTGAGGACAGACTTGGCAAGTTTATTGGCAAGTTTATTGAGGACAGACTTTGGCAAGTTTATTGAGGACAGACTTGGCAAGTTTATTGAGGACAGACTTTGGCAAGTTTATTGAGGACAGACTTGGCAAGTTTATTGAGGACAGACTTTGGCAAGTTTATTTTAGAAGTCTTGGCAAGTTTATTGAGGACAGACTTTGGCAAGTTTATTGAGTACAGAATTGGCAAGTTTATTGAGGACAGACTTTGGCAAGTTTATTGAGTACAGACTTGGCAAGTTTATTGAGGACAGACTTGGCAAGTTTATTGAGGAAGTCTTGGCAAGTTTATTGAGGACAGAATTGGCAAGTTTATTGTGGACAGACTTGGCAAGTTTATTGAGGAAGTCTTGGCAAGTTTATTGAGGACAGAATTGGCAAGTTTATTGAGGACAGACTTGGCAAGTTTATACAGGACAGAATTGGCAAGTTTATTGAGGACAGACTTGGCAAGTTTATACAGGACAGACGTGGCAAGTTTATTGAGGACAGACTTGGCAAGTTTATTGAGGACAGACTTGGCAAGTTTATTGGCAAGTTTATTGAGGACAGAGTTGGCAAGTTTATTGAGGACAGACTTGGCAAGTTTATTGAGGACAGACTTGACAAGTTTATTGAGGACAGAATTGGCAAGTTTATTGTGGACAGACTTGGCAAGTTTATACAGGACAGACTTGGCAAGTTTATTGAGGACAGACTTGGTAAGTTTATACAGGACAGAATTGGCAAGTTTATTGTGGACAGACTTGGCAAGTTTATTGAGGACAGACTTGGCAAGTTTATACAGGACAGAATTGGCAAATTTATTGAGGACAGACTTGGCAAGTTTATACAGGACAGACTTGGCAAGTTTATTGAGGACAGACTTGGTAAGTTTATTGAGGACAGAATTGACAAGTTTATTGAGGACAGAATTGACAAGTTTATTGAGGACAGAATTGGCAAGTTTATTGAGGACAGAATTAGCAAGTCTATTGAGGATAAACTTTTCAGTCTATTGAACATACGTGGTGCCTAAATAATAACAACACACGCTGATGTGTGTCTCTGTCTGTGTGTGTGTGGGGGGGGGGGGGGTAAGGTTAAAGCTGGTCTCATAATACAGATGGAGTAGGTTTAATCTGATTTAATCGTCAAGGCTTATACTGCTAACGTATTGTGGGAACTGACTGGTGCCTTGGTATATCCCAAAATCCCTGGGATTCGAACTTCCTAATCTAAATAACAGTCTTTCATAAATAACGGTCTTTCATAATCGGGAGGAGGTGGTATAGTTATACAAAATCCATATATCTAGTACTACGGATTTCTTTTTCATAATTCATTTTCTTTTACTGTCCGTCTTGAACGTTCGCTAACAATTGCAGAAATTTGCTCAACAGCTGAGGCCACCTAATAGTCGGTAATCATTTTCTGACGGCCCCCATTTTGTGATCGAACCCATTTTTTTTTCTCCCCCCTCCCCCCCCTAAATCAAAATGGACCGGTCCTTGTTTCTCACGAGGGGAGATTATTGCGCGCATCCCGGGTAGTAATTAATGGAGAATCAAGTTCAAGGTTGTAGCTGTTTGGAGATGGGATGTTGATTGTCGTTGTACCCTAATCACAGACAGTGGACCTGTCGATAAATAATGTATGGTACGAAGTTTAAACGTAATCGAATGGTTTCACACGTTGTCACAATTTATTACAACTTGTCGATTAGTTGTCACAATACACATGTTGTTTTTTAATGTTGTCATGTGTAGCTTCTGTTGTATTTCATATCAACGCTATTCATCAAGGCAGTGGCGTAGCCAGGATCGTCTCAAGGGGGGGTTCCAATTTTTACCCGGGGACAAACTTTCGATTTGCACCCCCCCCCCCCCCCCAAACTTTCGATTTGCACCCCCCCCCCCCCCTCAAACTTTCGATTTGCACCCCTCTTCATACTTTTTATATATATACCGAGGGGTCTATGGGGGGGGGGGGGAATTATGACCCCCCTAACCCCCCCCCCCCCTGCCTACGCCACTGAATCAAGGGCAGAAATTATGGTAATATACTATCAAAAGTGTACCAACGACTTAATCACCCCCCCCCCCCCACCCTCCTCCTTTAGAGCGATATATCCCATAATGCACCACGTCATCCGACAACGCCTACCGCCACAACCACCCGCCGTTTTTATGACAACCTTCCCCTCTCCCCCGTAGGATATTGCTGTTGATTTTCTGTTTTTTTCGTAGTGATCTCCCCTGCGGTTTATTTTTAGAATCGGAAATATTTGTTTCAATCATTCAGCGATGGCAACTCACGTGATTTGCGGGGTAATTAACCCGAGCCACTGCCATCCTCGTCACGTCAACTCCGAGGCCCTAACTCAGAACACAGACGTACATATCATGCATGATTTTTTTACATTACACAGACGTACATTACACAGACGTACATTACACAGACGTACATTACACAGATATACATATCAGGCATGATTTTTACATTTAGATGGACGTACATATACACGATTTTTACATTACACATATATACATATCATGCATGATTTTTTACATTTATGCCTGCACGGAAGTATACATCAGAAATAATTTTTACATATAAATGGACGTACAAATATGGCATGATTTTTACAATTATACGGACGTACAAATAATACATGATTTTTACTTATATGTGGACGTACAAATCAGACGTGATTTTTACAATTATACGTACGTACAAATCAGGTATGATTTTTAAAATTACACAAACGTACATATCAGGCATGATTTTTACAATTATCCAGACATGATTTTTACATATCCCTCCGACATATCCTCGCTCCGGTATTACAATATCCAGCCATGCATACACACCTGATATATCTATACATAAATATATCAGTCTAGATGTGATACCCATCGAAGCATGCTCCTGCATGCGGATATGAGTTTACACCCAGCCATCGAGTCGCACCGTCAGGAAGAATTTATTTCGTAATGCATCAAATGGAACTGCTTGTTACGTGAGTTTTTCTGTTTGGGGGTTTGTTTTTCGTGCCGATTAATTATTTTTCTATTTGTTTTAGTTAAAAGAAAACTAGGGAAGAGCGAGATTAATTGCGGATCTCTTCGTCTAATTGAAGCGGCCTTCGTTAATGGAGCTTTGCCCTCCACCCCCCCCCCTTCCCAGCATGCCTAAACAAGACAAGCATGGAATGACGTATTTTATAACCAGAAAAATAACAGAAAGTTTAGGGGGTGGGGGTCGAACCCCCGAGTAGATGAGGCTTGACAGTTGGAAACAGCTACTCATCTAGGAGAGACAACTCCAAAATCAAACAACTGCTACCTTGTAGTTCGATCTTGGATGGAAAAAGGCTATGGAAGCAAATCTAAAATAAAAAACAAGCTGAAATCGGAGTCAATGGCCTGCATGACGAATAACAAGTTGACACGTAATACTTAATTGGGTTGTGGGAGAAACGCCCGTTCTAACATTATAATTAATAACGAAGAAGAAGGGGGGGGGGGTATAAATAAATAAATGTATGAATTAACCCTACACTCTTCTATATCAGCTAACACAAATCTAAACTCTAACCCATTTACTGTAAACTTCCTGTATTTTGATGTACACGTTCGTTTAAAAATTTAAAAAAAAAAACTGCTCTATCTTCAGAAACACGAACAAATCTTCATTCTGTTCGTGATCAATGATTGCTAATTAATTTTGGCACGGCCAAAGTTTTAGAGCGAAGATTTGTTTGATCGATTGATTGCCAGCGAGGTTGCTTCTCATCCAACTATATTATACATTTTACCCTCGTAAAAACTATTCATTACTCGTTTTTGGACGGATAAAAAATCGTTCGGCACAAAAATAGTTTTCCTGAATTTTTAACTTATTAAGATAAATAAATTCTTACATGAAACTTTTAGGAAACCTTTTACGTGGAGATTTTGTCGCACTTTTCAAATGTTAGATTGCTTGTAGAAACCCTAGTTTAAACGAAGAAACGAATTAATATTTAGATTAGTTATAAAGAATTGGGTCTAATCTAGAGTAGTCGGACGGTAGAGCTTAAGACCGCTACCCCGAAAGTATCGAGTTCGGATCCCAGGCTTGAGTATGGAGGACACCCTTAAGTCCACTCTGCTCTGATGGGTACCTGACTCACGTTAGGGAAAACAAGATTACTGGACATAGTGATGACCACGGTATCCCGTCTATACTGACGTCATTGAAACAAATGAATTCTACTTCATCTTCCCCATTTAATCACAAACGGTAAAAGGCGAAGAAGGTAGGTCGGATCATTAAAGTTTTAGATAAAGAAACCAACTTCACCCCATAAGTTACATGTACTTAAAACATTGTATGCATTCATAGCTGGACCATTTCCTTTATCATTGATGGACCGTTTCGTTTATCGTTGATGGACCGTTTCGTTTATCGTTGATGGACCGTTTCGTTTATCGTTGATGGACCGTTTCGTTTATCGTTGATGGACCGTTTCGTTTATCGTTGACGGGCCGTTTCGTTTATCATTGTTGGACCGTTTCGTTTATCATTGGCGGACTGTTTCGTTTATCATTGACGGACTGTTTCGTTTATCATTAACGGACCGTCTCGTTTGTCATTAATCAATAGAAAATCCACAGTACTAGTTCTATTTTCGGCCATCGAAACCGTCTGCTTTGTTCTATAAATAGTATCATCAACACGGGGAAATGGTATCCAAAAAATATTCTATTAATATCTTAAATATTATTCATTATCATTAGTAGTGTACAACATTATAATTACAATAAAATTATTATTATAACTATTATTATTATATTTTTTTACTACAATTATAATAACATTATTGTTAATTTTTCGTCGTAAATTTTATTATTATTGTCATTGCTGTTCTTGTTGTTCTTCATCTATTATTTTTGTCATTATTTTTTTGTCAGTTTTATTGTTTATATTGTCTTGATGACGCTTAAAAATATAGTTACTCTATTAAACCCCAATAAAGTAACATGGTTGTGATTTTATCATATTAATAAGACACATTTTTATGACTCAAGTGTTTTTATGATTAATATGACGCTTCTGTGTAGAACATTGCCCGGGGGTCGGGGCAGGCTGGTGCAGTGAGCCCCACGGTAAAGGCGTCCAACCAAAACGCTAAACAACCCCGTCTTCAAATAATCAATGAGTGTTAAGACAATGGCCTGGATTTTATTTTGTTTTGTAGTTTTTCTACAGAGTTGTACTTTATATTGTTCTTTTTATACATTGATACAAATACGATGGTACTTAAACGCCTCAGTTTCGTGATAACGTCGATTGCCTAACTGTTATTATGATTGTTCAATCAACTATACGAAGTAATAAGTTGGTGATAAAATCTGTTCATCAAGATTAGCTAAACAAGCAACAATTTTATTAACATACGTGACGATTAGCTTTATATGCCGGCTGTAGCATTGAAATTAAGCCAAATAGATATTATATTTATACAATTATTAAAAAAAAAATTAAAAATTAATACATTTTTTAAAAAATACGATTAGAAATTTTAATACAAAATATTTAAATATTTTTAACAATATTCTCCCAATTTTCAAGCCTGTTATGCACAACATTAATACATTTTAAAAAATTAAGTAGGCCAACTTTTTCTAAATTAACAATGAATTTAGAACAAAACAAAAACTGTGTAATATATATTTCTTTATACGTGAATGTGACACACAAAAGCCAGTGAAATGTTCTCAGCTCGCCACAAGCGGAGAGGAATTGGTGCTGTTGAATAAATAATTGTAGGATGGGGCTGGCCAAATGTTTAGGTATTTGCACCCGTGTGTGGTCCCCAGGAGGTCATCTCTTAGAGTGGGGGGTGTAGACGGTCACGTGACAAGCGCCAGGGTGACGCTAATGAGGGTGTGGGAGTAGATGTGTGGGTGGGAATGGTGGTGTGTGTGGTAATGGCGGTGGTGTGTGTAGCACTGGTGGTGTGGGTGGCACTGAGGGTGTGGGAGTAGATGTGTGGGTGGGAATAATGGTGTTGTGTGGGTTGTAAAGGTGGTGTGTGTGGCACTGAGGGTGTGGGCAGCACTGAGGGTGTGGGTGGTAATTATGATGATGATGACGCTATTGATGCGGGTGACACTTGTGATGACGGTGATGTGTCACTAAGGGTGATGCTACAACAGGAGGTAATGGTGTCACTTGTGATGGTTACACTATTGATGATGGTGACATTTGTAATGATGGTGATGTGTCACTAGTGGTGATTCTACAACAGTGATAAGGGTGACACAATCGATGAACATTTCACTAGTTGTGATGGTGACACAATCGATGAACATTTCACTAGTTGTGATGGTGACACAATTGGTGAACATGTCACTAGTTGTGATGGTGACACTATTGACGACAGTGGTACCAGAGGTAAATTTGGCAGAGTACAGTACCGTCGAGCTTGGTTGTTCATGGGACAGGTCAAGTAGAGTTCACCTGATTCTGTGACCTCGGCAGCTTATACCCAGCAGCCTTTACTTTCTCAAACGTGAATCCGGTACCTTCGAGTTTGGTGTACTTGAGACGTTCTACAAACTTTATCCCGGGTTCGAACTAGAAGCTTTCGGACTAGCAATTGTATGCGTTACCATTTTGAACACGCCGTGCCACGAATGGTCAACGTATTAAAGTGTCTGGTCTAATCTATGTGCTCAACATATTGAATTTTCTAGCTAATAGCCATTACAAAGGGCAAGAATCCAGCACTGCAAGTTCACATGTCAGTAAACAATCATGCAAATCTGCTCACTGCCCAGATGCACGTGCCTATTAACCCCATGCAACAAGGTCTTTGGGCGTGGCTATAGGAGGCTGTAGCCACATCTAGTTGGTTGAGTCACGTGACTTTATTTATGGTAACATGAACTACAATAGTAAAAAAAATGTGTCTTCAATGTTAGCAGCATTGTTCCTTTTAATTCCAACATAATTATTTTTATCCCTCAAACTTTTTTAGTTGAAACTATAAAAAAAACGGATATGCAATTTAAATTTTTTACACTTTTTCCCTAACTTCTATTTTATGTAAATGCGGACAAAACGTTAATTTTTTTAATGATTATTAATAATGTAACCTGAATTAAAATGATACCCAAGGCTAAGCCATACAACAGCCATAAATAAAGCTGTTGTATTTTTTAAATCTAGTTTCAGAGACAAAACAAGTTGAATTTAATTTGAATCTTCGTTTCTCCTTGAACCCAATAATAAATTCAGGAAATTCTTAAAAAGCTACCGGGATATTCTTACCACGAAAGGAAATTATCTTTAGTAATTAAATTTTTTTTTTTTTTAAATTAATTTTTTCAACACCTTGTAATATTCAAAAGAATGTTCTCGTTTTTTTTTTAAAAAGAAATCTCTTGATGATATGCATATTTCTATATTCTCTAGAAGATTAATGTATTCCATCACCCTCCCTCCCCTACCCACCCTAGGCTAAACGATAACATCGCGAGAAAATTAACTTTAAGCCAGAGATTCCAGAAAGATGTTTTAATTTATCTGCGCCATATGTTCTTGTCACATGTTTCTACTACATGTTCCTGACCTGTGTTCTAGCTAGATGTTCCTGTCACATGTACCTGTCCCATGTTCCTGTCCCATGTTCCTGTCAAATGTTCCTCTCACATGTTCCAGGTACATGTTCCAGGCACATGTTCTTGTCACATTTTCTTAGAAATTGCAATACAAAATAATACCATTATTTAAATATTTTTAACAATATTCTCCCAATTTTCAAACCTGTTATGCAAAACATTAATCACATGTTCTTGTCACATATTCCTGTCACATATTCTTGTCTCATGTTTCTGTTCCATGTTCCTGACCTATGTTCAAGTTAGATGTTCATGTCAAATGTTCCTGTCAAATGTTCCTCTCACATGTTCCTGTCATATGTTCTGTCACATGGTCTTGTCACATTTACCTGTTCCATGTTCCAGCCACAGGTTCCTCTCAAATGTTCCTCTCCCACGTCCCTATCATACGTTTTACTTAATGTGTCATACAATGTAAAAAATAGTTTTCGATGTTTCATCTGTGCTACATCTTTCTGTCATTTTTTGTCTTTCCGTCCTTTAACAAACGTTTTCTTAAATCTTCCAAGGCTTCAGTAATCCTGACACAACTTCTCACCCCCCCCCCCCTTTTCTCTCAAGGTCATCTCACCATGATCTCAAAATCTCCAACGAAATCCCTCTTCCCCCCCCCCCCTCACCCCCATTTTACTCTAATCTCACACATTTACACAGATCCCAGCAAGTTTTCAGGAAACTGTCCACAATCTTTCCCGAAACACCCTCCTCCACACACACACACTTCCTACACCGTCCCACCTAGCAACCCTAACTCCCGAACAATTTGAAACCCTTAGAAGATTGCAAGGAATTTTCTCCTGTAAGATCCATACTGTAACACTACTTACACTCGAAGTTGTAAGATTGTATGAGTGTTTGATTTTATGATTGTAAGCATGATTGTGCTATTACCAGAAAGAAAATATACACTATTTGTTTTAGATTTGCGCACTTTAGGCCGTATTAACAAATGTCCTAGGTGTTTGTTGCGTGAATCAACGCAATGTCCCCTAGGACCACTCATAATTTCCCACACCACACCCTCACATATATACAACCACACAATACTCACACACATTTTTCCACCTACATCCATTAACCCGCAAATGTACAATCAATAGCGCATTCGCTCATCTAGAGTTGAGCACTTTGCATTTCTTTTACAATTTTGCTTTCTTTATAATGTCAGAACTGAATTTTCAAAGCTCATCCAATAAGAGTTTTTTCCCCTTGCAAATACTATTTTTAAACAACTCTAAACATTATTAGCATTTTTTCTCACTCCACTTAACTAAACCAATATTAAATGTTTATTTTTCCGCCGAAATTTGATGAATAATATTCACAAGGATTTTTTAATTTTATTTTTTTAATTTCGTGACCCAAACTTTGTTTTGTTTCTCCGTGCTCAGTAATAAAGCGGATTAATGACACTGCTCACCCCTACAGCACACACACGCAATGCACGTGCATGGGAACGTTCAAAGGTGTGAGTTGCATGTCACTCACCCTCGTGTGAAACACAGCGGTGTGTTGGTCTTACGTTTGGTGAGACTCACACACCAACACAACACAAAGCATCCAGGATTATGTTTTACATGATTAGTATACCAACACAACATAAAGCATCAAGGCTTACGTTTGTAAGATCACAAAATAAAGTTGATGTGGTAAGTTAACCAGAGCTAGTTTTTCTTGATTAGCTAAATTAAGTACCCATTAGAATCTGACGGTCGCGGGGCAGGTGAAGTAGAGCTCTCCTGTTTCAGTGAGTTCGGCCTAGGATGGGATAGTGTGCCCAGCTTTATACCCACCGCTTCTACTTTCTTTAACGTGAGTCAGGTACCCATAAGTTCTACTCACACAAACTCGGGATTCGAGCTCAAAACTTTCGGGTTAGCCCTCGTACGCTCTACTGTCAAACCATTCCGTCCCACGATGACTACAATTACTCCACAATATCAACAAAAACAGAAAACAACATTAAATTCATTATTTTTTTTAAAAAATAATGATGGTGCCATATTTTAGTCTTTTAGTTTCTGATCTGCGCATTGTAGAAAATATGGAGCTCGATTTGTCGTAGTTGTACTGCAGATGATCTCACCGTAGATTATAATAATCTGAGACGACGTTTAATATTAATCTTATTAGGGATTATAATATTCTTAGACATTGATTCATTACAATGGTTGTGATAAATCAACACGTTAGTGAGCCTCTTTAAAACTGTTTTGCTATAACATATTTTTTAAAAACTTGGATATTTCATATATTTGATAATGTACATAAATCTAAACACCGCTCCAATAAAACACGCAACGTAAAGCAGGCAATAAAACTACATGTATATGGGAGTTACGATTGAGAAACATACACACGTTATTTACACCTTATGTTATAAATCTATCGACCCCAATCTTTCTTCTTCTTCTTCTTCGTTCTTAATTATTAGTGTTGAAGGGGATCGAGATTTATCTGCCAGTGGGTTTGAACTCGAGACTTCGTTCGAATTTATCAACCATGAGCTTTTTGCCGACTCGACCACGCCTCCAACACAATTAAGCGTTACGTGTCAACTGGTTATGCGCCCATGAGGCCATTGACTCCGATTTCAGCCTGCTTTTCTTTTTGGATTTGCTTCCATAGCCTTTGTCCAACCAAGAACAAACTACAAGGCAGCAGTTGTTTAATTTTGGAGTTGTCTCTCCTAGAAGAGTGGCTGTCCCCAGCTAACGAGCCTCATCTGCCCGAGGGTTCGAACTCGAGACTTTTCGGTTTAACAACCATGAGCTTTACCGACTCGACCACGCCGACCCCTTATCGACCCCAATGAAAACACATGCATTTATTGAACGTTACATTACACATAACACTCGTGAGAAGCTGTGCCTTTCATGACACAAACCTCTACCCCCCGACCCCCACCTACACACAAAGTGACTTGACCTTTGACTGGACTTTGATTACATAACAGACGTGTCCTCCACCTCAGCTAACGTCAGACTCGTATTAAAAACAATGGATTTCTTTTTCCGTCCGCGCCGGAAACTGACGTCATTTCCTTGTCTAACATGACCTGGGCTATAAAAGTACATCATAAAATATCGAGCGTTTCTTACAGCCGTCATCGTGACGTCACACGTGGACACTGTCCAGTGTTTGACTTCCATCACCCTGCGTCCGACCCTGGATGGGTTAAGGTTAAATAAATCTCTACGCTCAGACAACAGGCCATTTCCGGTAAACAGCGCGCTCTTTTTTTCCCAAAGTTTATTTTTATTCTTTCTTTATTTCTGTCCTACAATTTCTTCTTTTGTTCTTATGTTAGTTGTGACCGGAACAACACATCACTCCTCCCTCTACAGTCCATCTGTTCATCTTGGGGGGTGAGGGGGTGACACCTCAATCCTCACTCATCTGTCTATCCTTTGCCCATTAGGGGGGTGACACCTAACTCCTCCCTCGTCTGCCCATCTGTTGTCCATGAGAGGGGGACACCTCAATCCTCTCATACATCTGGCCATGTGTTCACCATGGGGGGAGGGGGTGCCACCTCAATCCTCCTTTATCTGGCCAGTTGTTGACTATAAGGAGGGTGACACCTCATTTTTCCCTCTTCTGTCCATCTGTTGGGCCGGTGTTGACCATGGGGTGGGGGGGAGGATGACACCCAAACCCCTGGTTCTTGCCTGCCTTAGTTTGCTCTGGGACTAGCCGGGTGGGGTTTTTTTTATTCCTGCTCACACTGGACGTGCCCAAGTGCTCGCTCTGACCTACTTGTTAGCTCCCGGTCCGAGAGAAAAACGTGACGTCAACGCGAATAGGGGTTGGGGGGAGGGGGGACGTCTTGGGAATAATAACAAGGAGAATTTTAAGCATCTTAAGGGATTCAGCGGTTTGGTTTTTGGTTAATTTTGGGGTTTTTGCGTAATTGTTACTTTCTTACACTTAAAATTCTATTTTTAGCTGCGAGGGCGGGATGATACCGACACTGCTATAAAATGGGGCAGATAGCTACCCATACTTGAGCGGTCACTCTCATTAGTCTTCATAAATTCTCAAGTTGTAGACCCTTTATGGGCTGTAAATGTGTATGTCGCAATGCAATCTTGGGGATAATTATCTTTTCTAGATGTCCCAGCGTGCTCTCTAGTCAGTAGATTAGGGTTATCGTTAACCTCAGATCAATATTGTTAAACTGTGGCGGATAATGCTAACTTGAAATGGTTTCTTATTTTCTTTTATGTGTTAATTCTTATGAAATACGGCTGACGTATGACTATAAAACATAAAAAAATATAAGAAATAGGGCTAAAGTATGACTATGAAACAAGAAAATGTAAGAAATAGAGCTAAAGCATGACCATAAGACCATAAGAAAATATAAGAAATAGGGCTAAAGTATGACTATGTAACATAAAAAATATAAGAAATAGGGCTAAAATAAAATAACCATGAAACGTAAGTAAATAATATAGAAAAAAATATTATGTTTTCTGTTTTTAATTTTAAAATTAAAAAAAAAAATGATCGTTGCATTTGGACGCATGATTGACAGAAACAATTAATAAATTAATTAACTAATAATTTATTCATAACTACAAGCTTGATTTTGGCACCCTACTTTAATTGCTGTAATTTAAAAATATTAAAATCTAGTTAATAGGATCATTGGTTAATCAAATCCATAGCTTTTTCTGGAATACCTTAATCACATACTTTCAACAGTAGCTGTTTATTTAAAAATAATAACTGTTACATTTTTTGTTGCTACACGTAACTAAAGAAAATATTAAATTTCCTTGTGAATAGCCAACAGTTGTGATCCACTCTACTTCACCTACAAATGCTCGCATGAGCTGGTTAACCCAAAAAGGTTGCTAAATCACGAACGGCCGACCTTTGTGTCATCATCGTTGCTTTCCTTCATCACACCGAAGTTTCTATTAGAACAACCAAAGTTTCTACACAGAAGTAACTTTTTTTTTCATTAACAATCGTTGTAGTCCTTATTTTAGCTGATAATGTTCCACTTCAAATACAAAATGAGCTTCTATATACTTTAATCTTAAATACATGTCGTTTTTTATCTCGTATCATACCCCTCTAATTAAATCGAGCCCATATCCCATTCCCTCCTATCTTACAACCTGCATCACATCCAACTCCATGTAAGCGCCTCCCTAATCCAACAAATACACATCATCCTTCTTACATCTGACCGCTTACATAATCATCCCATCCATAGCGTCACTTCTGTTCTTTGCGAGTTGACATGCGCATTGAAAACATTTTTTTACACCCAACTTCCTGTCCGCCATGTCTACTCTGGTGTGCAAGGAATCTGATGAGAAAGAAAAACACGAATCACAACAAGAAACTCCGAACTGGCGTAAGCCTAGAGGCGTCTTACAGGAGAAATTCAATAAACTAATCATGTTTTTGTTGTGTAGGGACCCCCGGCAAATCACGGGGCCCCGATGGGCGTTGTGCCGGGACTGGGGGGCCCCAATGAGTGTGTGCCGGGACTAGGGGGGGGGGGGGGTCAATTTAGCTGGCAGGTAGGAGAGTGTTGTTTATTAATTTCTAGTTAGTTCGGCTGGAAGCGATGCCAGGATAATGTGATTAGGAACTCACGGCTGTTGGCTCGATGGATATTCCTCTATTTAGAGATGTTGGTTGGTAGATTTACTCGTATAACTTGGTGTTTTGTGGGCTAGTGGACATACTTCTATTGGATATTCCTCTATTTAGAGATGTTTGTTGGTAGATTTACTTCTATAACTTGGTGTTTTTGTGGGCTAGTGGACATACTTCTATTGGATATTCCGCTATTTAGAGATGTTGGTGGATTTACTTCTATAAATTGGTATTTTTAGGGGCTTGTGCACATACTTCTATTTAGCACTCAACATGGTAGGTAGATGCTATAAAGTATTTCTAGTTGATGGTTGATTTTCCACTAAATAGTATAAAGTATAAATACGATAGCTACATATTTTTTGTTAAGGAAAGAAATATTTTTTTTTAGTTTTATCTACCTTATCTTTTTACAACAGTCTACTAATTCTTAATACCGATTGATGTACATCTAGTACATTTAAAAGTGTTTTTTTACTAACTGTTAGACACGGTGGTGATTACACAACGATACTAGCGCAGCGGGGATGTTGTTGCTTGTTCGATTTCCGCTACCAATTCAGAGGCGACCAACAACAACCAAGCGAATTTAGTTGTACAATAAACCCGACAACGCCCAACTTTAGAATCGAGGTGACAAACAAGGTTGTCCTTAAAAGCGTCTTTCTAATATCATCAGCTTTGATGGGGAGGTCACAAAATGTCTGCAGATCTCTGTCTAATACACCGTATTTATACATAGTGGCTATATCATAAACTATCGCTACCTTGCTCTAAACAAAACTTGATATACTACACCTAGCCAAAGTTATAACGGTTATCTTTGTTGTATACAAATTTTTAAATAATTCATTACGATCTTGGGTTTGTGGTTCAATGTTGTAACCCCGTTTTAACTCATTCTAGTGCAACTATTTATTTACACATCTTTAGGCCTTAAAGTATAATTTGTAATTAGACATTGAATCCGTCTTTAAATTAATATCAGACCCAACCGAGCTGGGGGGACAGACGGACATCATGCTTTCTCCAGCCTTGAAACACACCATTCTATTTTTCTGTTTTACAATCGTGTGTCCAGAGACAGCGTGGTCAGGAGGTAGAGGTTAAATCCTCCAACTTGAAGGTCTTGAATTCAAAACCCAGCTCTGGTGGGTACGTGATAAATGTTAGCGAAACCAGTAAAAGTAAAGTAAAGTTGACGGTCTATGGGGCAAGTGAAGTAGAGTTCACTTGTTTCTGTGACCTCGGCATATGGAGAGATAGTGTGGTCAGCACTACACCCAGCTGCCTTTACTTTCCCTAACGTGCGTTAGGTACCCATCATAGTTGGGTGGACACAGGGATGGTCTACTGACTTGAACCCGGATCCGAACTCGAGACCTACGGGTTAGCAGTCTAGCTCTCTACCGCTAGAACACTCCGTCCCTTTAGGGAAACCAGTGGTTCAGGTGAACTCTACTTCACCTTGCTCGTGTGTCTTGAGCACAAACGGGAAAAGATGAACATGAATCGTGTGTGTAGGTGTACTATAACTGGTATTGTAGGTATAACTATAACTACACATTGTATGTTCTACAACAAATGCAAATCTTATTCTACACACTGAGTGTGCTGGGAACTAATTAACTGCTCTAAATAAAATATCACACCTGATTAACTAATCATGAAGCAGCTGTCACAAATCAAAGGATGTCTAAGACTATTTCCGTTGTGACAATTGAGCCTGTAATCAATCGTTCCACATGACTTGAGCTAAACAATGCTGCTAACTCGGCTAATAATTTCTAAGCTCCTGATATTTTTATCACAATTTGTATGCTGCCAGTTTCAGACAAATGTGTTATGGAAGGATTTATTTCCTAGTTAACGTCTTCTGTTTGTATTATATACGCTGCTGTTCTATCAAGTGTGTTAGTTTACTTCATAGAGTCGTGTGTGTGTGTCTGTGTGTTTGTGTGTTTGTTTGTCTGTCTTGTTTGTCTGTTTGTTTGTTGTTGTTTTTTGTTTGTTTGCTTGTTTGTTTGTTTGCAGAGTTTCTTCCAGGCATCTCTTCGGGGGGGGGGGGGGGGGGGGGGGGGGGGGGCAGCACCCCCCCCCCCCCCCCCCCCGAACGAAATGGAATTTATACAGAAAACATATAAACATATACTTTTACCAGTGTTTGCCCTCCACCGGAAAATGTTGTTCCCCCCCCCCCCCGGAGAATACATTTTTAGCGCAATTTCCATTCTGGAGAATTGCGTTTATTAACTCGTCATTTCTGGGAATGGATGGATGGATGGATGAATGTGTGTCCGGGCTTTAAGTCGTATCTCCTCCTCAACGAAGCAATATCGATGAATAGTTCCAAAAGCAATTATGTTAAGCAAGTTACGAGAATGAGCATAGGCCATAAAAATTCCGGGTTTCTTTCATGTATTTCCCGGAAAAGCCAAAAAACCTCGAAAAAATTCAGTTTTTGGCCCATATCTCGGCAACCAGACCACTTAGCGACTTGAAACATGTAGGGTAACCCGGGGTAATTCCATACACTACTTTTCTAAAAAATTTGTAAAAAATCTAAAACCAACACTACCACAATATAATATTGAGGGTAAAACTAGACATGCATTACTTATATGATGGCAAACAAATATAAAGATAATTCACAAAATAAAATACAATTTTTAAATATTTCACTTTTATTGCAAAAACATGGCAAGTGGGGCAATTCCACACACATTATGAAAATTTTAAAATTCATGTATTTAAAAATTTGTAAAAAACATTTTTCCCCTTGGAAACAATTTAGTATGGGGGCAACCAGTCTTCATCTCTGGGTGAGGAGAAAGCCTCAATTTCTTCCTCCTGAATTCTACACTCATCTGTCATAGGCCGAAGTTATTCGTTTATAATTGTGGACCATTCTGAAATAAATACAAAATTAAATGTTAGAAAGCCTAATTACTAATGTGTGTATGGGGATGTTTAGCTCTAAATATTGCATAAATTATAATAAATAATATAGGTACATTAATAATAATAATAGATAAAGAAATAAAAGAAGTATGTGGCAATTTTACTTAACTTTAATAGCAGAGTCTTTTTAAAAAAAAATAGTACTAGATCTAGTACTATTCAAGTATTTTTTAAGATTAAATCATGAGTTGTGAATTACAGAATTAGCAACAACCAGTTTAAATGGTTTAAAATAATAGCTAAACGCTCTAAAAGGTATAAAAAGCAACATGGGACATTACAAACTGTAGTGTATGGAATTGCCCCACACCATGTGTGTGGAATTGCCCCACACCTACTATTGAAAAAAAAATGCTTTCTTTTTCTAAATTACAGGCTGAATCTAGCATCATTAACTGTTACTATTAACAAAAATGATTAAGCTTTCATATAATCAATAAATAATTGACAACAATTAAAAATAAGACAAAAAATAATATTTTTTTAAAAGTGCAGGGGTTGTACTTACCTAAGGATGTTTGAAGATAGATGCAGATAAAATTAAAATTCTTGCTCTGAATGTAGGTGAACGCTTCTCTAACAGTATCAGAAAGTACAAGAAATGACCTCTTAGAAACAGGGAATAGTAACTTTTAATTAAACTTTACTCTCATTAAAAATAGAGAGTATCCAGTATATAGTGTGTGGAATTACCCCGTGTGTGGAATTACCCCACCTTACCCTACCAATCGATTCCTGTCATAATTTAGAACAATATTGCCGAAGAAAGTTTTCAAAAATATTCTCTCGTTCGGTCACAAATTTTAAAATTACATAAACACCTACAAACCGATTGTTCTTCTAGCTTGAACGCACCCCAACATTATACGTCAGAGCTATTTTTAGATAACATAAGGAAATTGCGCACAAATGTCACTAGACTTTTTTAATTAACTTGTTTTAGAAGAAACACTACCGATATCTTCGCGGAGTCGTGTGTATACCGATAAAATGACAATGTTTCAAAAAGGATTGATACCAGTTAAAGTTTAAACGACCAATTACAATTTACCTACAAAAGATAGATTCTATTTAGAGCATGCAACTGAAAATTAAAAAATATAAATCCCACTTCATGTCGCCATTAATATCACTGTTGTCGGTGGTGTCAGTAATAACAATTTTATTATAGGATTGCTACCAACAGTTCAATTCTAAAATGATACACTGAAGTGTCAAAGTTAAACTTGGCATACATGCTACGACTATGCCACCCCCCCCCCCCACACACTCTTATCATCTAGCCCCTGCCCACAACGCCCGTCCTGTTGTTCTTGTATGCCATTGTTCATAGAGTAAAACAAAAACACAAACCGTCCACAAACGAATATAGGTGTAGGCTGTGAACAAATTATCAGCGTGTTTACTGTAATGCCAAGATGGAATGTTATCTTCTGTTATGGAGGCTTGTGTGGGTGGGTATCACGTGATGCCTGATACCGTAAACTGTCTGTTTAAGAACCGCCATTTTTATTCAGTATCTCATATCGGCAATACGGAAGGTTGAACAAAGTATTCTTGTTGTTTCTGAACTTTCCGCTGTCGATTTCAGCTGTTACAAGAAATAGGCCATTTCTATGGTCTAAAACTATGGGATGGCGTGTCCTAAGCGGTAGGAGTCCACCCAGTTCTAATGGGTACCTAACTCATGTTAGGGAAAGTAAAGGCGGCTGAACTCTATTTCATCTGACAAATGGATCATTAGGTCTAAAGAGGATTTTTTATTATTTGCAGACTAAGCACACATCACCAAATGTCATTTAGACTTTAATTCAGCTGCTTTTGTAAATTTAATCAGGAAGAATTCTGTTTTTTAAAACTTCGACCACGATGCCTTTAGACTTTCCATCGACTGTTATAAACGCTTAAATCCGATAGATGCGAAATTATGTGTCATCAGTTTTAATATTAATAATTTGTTTCATTACTTTCTAAATAATGTATTTAACAATTTGTATTTTTTTTTAAAAGGACAATTGAAACTTTGATGTCATTCTGATAAGCTGCATATCCCTTGTGCGAGTTTTCTGGCTTCGTTAAGGGTTTTCGGTATGAATGGGTATGGACGTGAGTAGGGCTTCAATGAAATACTACATGAAATTAAAAAATACAACAAAAAAAATATTATTAATATTTAAATCCGTCATTGTAAAATCTTAAAACTATTTTTGATGAAAACACGGAATCCCCATCGGTGCATAATCTTCCATATTATGTCATCAAATCATACCCGAAATGCGAAATCATGTTCAAATGACGACTCTATTCGTCTTTCAGCTTTTAAAACTGGGAGTAAATAATTCACCCCACCATCGGCACAATTAAACTCCTGCCAGTCTGAAAGGACCCCTATATCTCTTAACTCTCAACCACGGCGCTCTAATCTCTTCTAACCCCAACCCTCAACAATTCTATTTTCTCCCCGGTAAATTGTCCGGCCTATTTATAATTTATACCCATTTTTCTTGCCAGAATGATTGCCTGTATTGTCGCGTAGATGATGGCTAGAGACACTAGCGATCAGATTTTTGGTCTATTTGCCTGTTTACAAATACTTCAGAGGAGACGACAGTATTACCAGATAAACGTCTGGTTTGATACGACTTGCCAGAAAGGCTTTGAAAAGATTTACCAAACGAGGCTCAACTGTTCAAATTAAAAAAAAAAAAAAAAGATTTAATTTATTTTTTGAAACTCTTAGTCTTTGTAGTAAATATGTGTTATTTAAAAAAAAAATTAACCTTTAGGTTAATGCGAATAAAAATGTATCAAATTTTAGTTGGTTGTTTACAAGTCTAAAATGTGAACACTTCCAATAAGACAGTTTTTGACTTAGATAAATGAACAAAACGTTTACGCGGCGAAGCTGTTTCTTGGTAATTAACATTTGAACTTCAACAAGGACTATGCCGAAAATCGTGTACTTTCTTTTAAGACGAACGTGTAAACGTACACATGCACAAGTAATACATATATATATATATATATATATATATATATATATATATATATATATATATATATATATATATATATATATATATATATATATATATATATATATGTATATATATATATATATATATATATATATATGTATATATATATATATATAATATATATATATATATATATATGTATATATATATATATATATATATATATATATATATATATATGTATATTTGTGTGTATATATATGTATATATGTGTGTGTGTGTTTGTGTGTGCGTGTGTGTATGTGCGTGTGTGTGTAAAATATGTGTACATGCGAAGAGGGCACCAAATGTCTACAATATAACGTCATGTCTGAGTCTGCTTCTAAATGTGCAATTTAAAATCGCATTTGAATTGACTGTTTAGCACTCAATGCATCTCATTAAGTCGTCGTTGAAATTTTTCTTACATAAAAAAAACATGTGTAACATGAATTGTTTTTATAAGCTTGGCATAGAGCAGCAGAAAGATAAGCAAACAGGAAGGAGAAAATTCGTCTGACCAGTTTTTGTAGACGCGGCCTGTGACCCTGGATTGCCAGTTAACGTTGCGTGTGAGTTGCGACGCGGTTATTTCATTAACTCGCGTATTGAGATAACACTCCAGCCATCGATTTATGCGCATGCGTCCAAAAATTACGATCCAACTGCCTTTCTGTGCATGCCTAATTGTGTAACATGGGCCACAGAATCCACATATAGGGCCTGAACAAAACCACATTCAGGGCCTGAACAAGAAGACGGCGATACACAATTTTGACAAGGGCATTAACTCATCAAAGCCCTAACGTACCAGGCAGTAAAAAAAAATATTTAAAGAATGTAAATATGTATAAAATATATACCGTTTTAAACGTTAATTAGCTTGAAACGATACACGTTTTTTTTATCAAGTAGGTATTTCTTTTTCAAAATGAAATAAAAAATAACCGCCTGTCTGGTCATTAGATCGATGTACGTATCGAGTTCCATTTGGGATTAAGTTGAAACTAAATAAAGTTTATTTTCTGTAAACCTTTCTCAAAACATTTTTGAGAACTTGTATTTATATAATGGACGTTGAAACGTGACCGCTTTAATAAAATAATAAGTCTGGGAATATTAAACAGAACCACTCTAAAGGTGTAATGTAATATCTACAGTACTTGTATGTCACATGAGATACGGTTGATGTTTTTTAATTAACGGCTAACGTACAAAGATAGTCACACTGTAGTTCTCGTTACATGTAGTGTTGATCTAGTGCAGAGATTTGTTTTGTAGATCCTACAGGCAGTCTAGATATTGGAAATAAAAGCATTGTTTCAGAGAGGGCGGGGGGGGGGGGGGGTGTAAGCGAAGAAATGCTATAATATATATATATATATATATATATATATATATATATATATATATATATATATATATATATATATATATATATATATATATATAGTGGCCTTGTTTCACAATAAGCTAAAAAGGCACTGTAGTCTTGGCTTTAAAGCTATAGACCTAATTCTACCTAGCTGCAGTGGTCTACAGACCTACATCGATGACGCAGGCTCCGGCCAGGTAAAAGACGAGCCTTTAAACTACAGGTCTAATTAGCTTAACTTCGCGTGGCGGGGAATCCCCACCTGTATGAGCCGATTACGCCAAACCCTAGAGTACACCACGGCTAAACCTCGCTAAACCTCGCTAAACCTCGCTAAACCTCGCTAAACCACACTTCAACCGACTGTGTGTGTATGTCTTCCTACCCCCGCCCTGTTCTTAGTAAGGGGGGGGGGGGGGGGTCGAATATGAAATCAGAACAAAATTGAAACATAAACAAATATCCCGAGACTGGGTAGACTGTAAGTTGAAATATACAGAGCGTGGAGTGGATTGGGGAGGGGGGAGACTCGCTACACATCTAATCAATAGCCAACATAATTAATTGTACGAGCAGTTGTCTTTCATTATCCCTCAAGTGCTGCTACAAGGGGTACATTAGGACCTCTAGTGCTGGTGTTCATTAGTTAATTAAGATGAAAGCTCAGCAAATATTGTTACACAGTTCCAGGCGAACACAGGTTAATCACGCTCCACGTCACGATCGATAATTAAACGATTAATTAACTGGCAAAAGCCAATAAGAACAGATTCCACTCGATTGAGTTTTGGTAAAAGATGAACCAGTGGCTTAATAGGGCTGGTAAGTAGGTCACCAACCAGTTCTATGGCTCATGCAGTTTTTATTGAGCCGTAGAACGGGTTGTTGACCTACTTACCAGCCCTATTGAGAGGATAGTTTTTTAGCTGTTGTAGATAGGGGACTTATTTGCTGAAGAGATGGCGTAGTCGAATGGTAATCGAGCAATCTACATGAACCGATGAACGTATTTGTATTACGCCACATAGTCAGTTTTCTTTAATCAGTTTTTAACACGTTTGTCTTAAGACTCTGGTAACATCGAATTTCCCGAAACTCAATTCACAACATCAGATTTTACTCCACCAGTTTTTTAACAAGTTACTCTTGGGACTGGTCAAAACATCAAATTTCTTTCATCAGTTTTTAACAAGTTTGTCTTGAGACTTTAGACACAACATCAAATTTCGTTCATCAGTTTTTAACAAGTTTGTCTTGAGACTTTAGACACAACATCAAATTTCGTTCATCAGTTTTTTAAACGCTTGTCTCTAGACTCTGGACACAACATCAGATTTCACTCCATCAGTTTTTAACAAGTCTTCAACAATCACACAGAAGAGCACTCTTGCTTCTCACTCACAAAATGCTCGTTCGATGATGCTTCAATCATAACTTTTTGTCTTCATCCCATTAAAAAGTTAATTTGCTTTTTTTTTTTTTTTCAAAATTTGTATGATAAAAAAAGCCGTTTATTTTTATAATTTATGCTCACATCATTTATATGTTAATACATGCTAGATTTTTGTATATTAAGCCTATTTTAATTGGCTTATTCTGTATTATTAATGGGGTAATTTTATTTTTTAATTATTAGGTAAATTAACATCAAAACATGCTTAGAATTTATTTTCAAAGTGACCCACTTAGCAATATTTCACGATAAAAACAGTGAAGACGTCCAGCTTAAACGAAACAATATTTATATTCAGATCATTTTTATTGATCTGGCAAAGAGACAATGGAAATCTCCACATTAAAAGATAGAAAAATTTAACACACATTTTTAAAGACGAAAACAGTTTGCTAATTCAGAATAGAACTAAACAGTTTCTGCCATTTAAAAATATATATTTTGAAAGGTATTTTTTCATCCTCTCACTTACCCGAGCATAATTCATTCTATTTCGTTCATTCAGTTCTTGAACTATATCATAAGCATATGTGCACCATATATGTTCATAAGTGATATGTTGTGTTATGTTCTTATGTAATTACTAGTTTTAAGACCCTGCTCTGTGCGATAGTCAGCAAACTAAACAATTCTGAGGACAACTCTTGTGATATTTCAGGCCTAACTTCATCTTCGTCGTTCTTAATCGTATTATTGGATGAGATTTGTAAAACAAGGTACCACGAATCATCGTTTTAATTGCCGTATATCCCCTTGACTCCGATTTCAGCCTTCGTTTTTACTTTCTCGTATACAGAGTATAGAGAAAGTATTGTAATCGTGCAAAAAAAAATCGAGATTTTTGCAAATCTCGACTTTTCACACCTCCCTGAGTCGGAAAAACATAATTTTGCAATCTTGTCCGTATGTCTGTGTGTGTAGGTGTGTCTGTAAACACGATAACGTGAGTACCGTTACAGCTAGGTTGATGAATTTTCATATATAAGTATTATATCAAATTTGTAGATCCGTATCAAATTTTCAGCGATTTCTGATAACCGGAAGTGGAACTTTTTTTACTTTCAATTTTTCAAAGCCTATAACTTGAGTACTATTTCAGATAGGTAAATGAAATTTCAAATATAAGTAGAAGATCTATTTCTCTGTATTCTGTCAAATGTTGAGTAATTTCCGTTGACCGGAAGTACTAATTTACGCTATTTCCAATTTCTCAAAAAAAAAAACGCATGTTAATTTATAAAGTACTAATAATATTCCGCACTATTATGCACATTGTTTTTGGCGTTCACTTGGTGTGCAATTCTTTTTTCTACAAGATTCTATTCTATTTTAAAAAGTTTAAGTAATTAAAAATGGATTAAAAATATTGTCTATATACCGAGTTGCCATTCCCACATAGTGTTATATAAGAATGTTCGAGAAAGTTTTGGGAGATCACTCCCGGTTTATTTTAATAGATTTGCTTTCTTAGCCTTTGAACAAACATGAACCAACTACAAGGCAACAGTTTTTATTTTTTTTAATTTTATTTATTTATTTATTTTATTAAGGAGTTGTCTCTCCTATTGAGCCCCGGGGTTCAAACTTGGGACTTCTGGGGAAAGCAATCGTACGCTCTTCCCCCGACCATGCTGCCCCCACTCAAGGCGTATCAATAAGAGGAGGGGGTAAGTTTAAAATCAAAACTAATTAGAAAATAAAATATCCAATTACTGTTCTTCAGAGGAAAACATAACAGGTCCATTGTAAATAAAACAATTTAATTATTGTTTTCGGTAAGTTAGTTATCCCCGTCAAAAAAATAATCCATTCGAATGTTGTTTGATGTTGTTGTTGTTGTTGTTGTTGTTTGATGTTGTTGCTGTTGTTGTTGTTGGGGATCGTTTCCTTCTCTTGTGTTACATAAGTTATGGAGATCAGTGGATGTATGGCGCATTATTCAGTTGTTATTGGAGTACTCTGGGAAAGTGCACATTGTTATGTGTGAAGGTAATGGGATTGTATATCAGTGTATTTTATTGTGTTATGGGAGGTAAATATTAACAATTGATTTTGTTTGTCTCCCTTTTTGGTTTATAAAACGTATCTTTTACGCGGAATATTTGTAAGAATAGTATTGTAACAAAGTTGGGTTAGTTTGGGTGGGTGTGTGTGTGTGGGGGGGGGGGGGTGTTCAAATACATGTGGTCTTTTACATGAAACATAAACGGTGTATTTGATGAGAGGGGTTAAAAAAATATGCACACTCCCTTCATTTAGACGATGATTTATGTAGCAATGAGTGTAAAAATAAACTTAATCAAGTTTCTTTCTTTATTTTTGTGTGATGATACGTTTTTAAGTTAATTTAACACAGGAATATGCCAAGACCAATTAACTTTAACTTTTTTTTATCACATTGAAAAACTCATTTTTAAATTATTTTTGTCCCTTTTCAAATTGAGCTGTCGATATTAATTAATTAATTTTTTTTTCCCGGATCCATTTGTCAAAGATCTTCTTAATGCTAATTATAGGGTAAACGAAAATTGAGATAAATTAGGATGTATACACAGACAATAATGATTTATGGTTAATCAAAACCATGTTTTTTTTTGTTTTGTATAAAACGAACAGTGGTGTTCCAATAATTATAAAAATTAATAAACCTGCACTCATTTACCCCGACACGCTTACTGCGCAAACGATTGTTATTTTTAGAATAAGTAATCAAACAAACGAGCTCTGTTTTTAAAAATCCAGAACGTTCTCAGCATGATTTGGTTCCCCGCCATCATCCAATGGACGTGTATCAATCTCGTATCTGTTCTTTTATCTATAAACCATGACGTCTTCATGACGTCAGCCACCTTAAACGTCATAAGTGACGTCAAGCACCATGACCGTCATAAGTGACGTCAGCCAACACAAAATAAAAAATACCGGAAGGATGACAACGGCCATTTGGTCAGGATTGATGGGGGGTCCCAACAATTATATGACGAAGGTGTCGAATCATTCGCCGTCAAGTCACGTGATCGGGTGTCGTTATAAAATAAGCTATGACGCTTGTATAGCTGGCATTTAATAAGAGATGTCTATCCCCCCCCCCACCCCCATAGGGGCTCACGTCTCGTGTTGCAGTTCACAACCTGGGTTACCGGCCTACTTTTACCATGGCAACATATATATATATATATATATATATATATATATATATATATATATATATATATATATATATATATATATATATATATATATATATATATTTATATATATATATATATATCGATGGTCTCGGTCGCAAACCGTCTAACTCCGAAAATGTAAATTTTACAGGAGAGACAAAAAAACTGATTATTTCCTTCTCGATCCTTCTAATACAAATTTTTTAAAATGATATCTCCGAAGAAACTCTCTACCGACTATACTGTAGCGTTTTAAGATGAGTTTTGTTAATATTTACAAAATTATAGCAGGTTTAAAAAGATAGACGGTTTGCTCGGTCTAAAATTCTCGGTGCAAACCGTCTATCTGTGCGCGCGCAGACTTAGCTGTTTTGAGCCGAGAATTTCGGTCTCAGCCGCGTTCGTTCGTTTTGTCCAATGAACGTGTTTTAGTTATGTTTATGTTTTTAAGCTATAATTAACACTTCATAATATTTAGATTATAGTTTTGGGCTCATATTTTAATTATGGGGTCAGTTTAATTTTTAGTAGAGAAGTTTTAGTATGGCTTTATCGCTTTCGACTGTATTCATTATGTCTGTATTTAGCATTAGACTTGTTAACTGTTAAAGGTTATGCTTTATTTGTTACATCTTTCTATTCTCACAGTTTATTTTACTTAATCTGGTGGGTGCTGGGTTTGTAGAATGATAATAGTAAAAACAGAAACCGTATTGTCAGATATATTATGAATGAGACATAACACACTAATCACATTAATACTGACTTAATGTTTACTTATTTTACAAAAATGTAACACAAAAAAAATGTGTTTATTTTTAAAATTTATTCTTTGAATAAACGGCACATAAAGAAACATCAAAATGGCAACATATTTTTAAAATCAGGGAAATCATCATAAAAAGGTGTGTTTATTACTTGCTTTTAGGTGCTCACATATGACAGCTTTTAATTTGTTTTCTGCTCTTGTACAACTTGACAGGGGCTACAGATGAGATCATAATCTTACGACCCTAGCTTAGCAATTGCCAGCTATCTGCTAATTCACTTTGAAGTAGATAGTAGCATCATGGTTGTACTGCAGTGCACGAATATCTGTCGCATTGAATTCTTAATAGGTTGGTCTCTTGTATGGTAAGGCTGGTCTTTTTGAGAGAGGTTAATGTCTAACGTCTGTTATGTGAGGCTGGTCTATTGTATGTTACGACTGATCTGTTGAGAAAGGATGGTGTCTTGTATGGTGGACTGGTGTGTTGAGAGAGACTTGTCTATTGTAGGATAAGACTAATTTTTTGAGAGAGGCTGGTCTCTTGTATGGTAAGAATGGTCTGTTGAGAGAGGCTGGTATATTGGAGGGTAAGATTGGTCAGTTGAGAGAGATTGGTCTTTTGTTTATTACGACTGGTCTGCTGAGAGAGACTCGCCTCTTGCATGGTAAGAATGGTCTGTTGAGAGAGGCTGGTCTGTTGAAAGTTATTGGTGTCTTAAAGGGTTAGACAAGTTTGTTGATATATTCTGGTGTCCTGTATGGTAAGATTGAACATTTAAGAGAGTTTGGTCTTTTGTATGTTACGACTGGTATGTTGTGAAAGGCTGGATCTGTTGAGAGATGCTGGTGCCTTTACGATTTGTCAGTTGACAGATGCTGGTGTCTTGTATGGTAGGACTGGTCTGTTGAGAGAGACTGGTCTGTTGAGAGAGGCTGGTCTGTTGCTAGAGACTGGTCTGTTGAGAGAGGCTGATCTGTTGAGAGAGGCTGGTCTGTTGAGAGAGGCTGGTCTGTTGAGAGAGGCTGGTCTGTTGAGAGAGGCTGGTCTGTTGAGAGAGGCTGGTCTGTTAAAAGAGACTGATATGTTAAGAGAGGCTAGTCTTTTGAGAGAGGCTAATCTGTTGAGAGAGGCTGGTCTGTTGAGAGAGGCTGGTCTGTTGAGGGAGGCTGGTCTGTTGAGAGAGGCTGGTCTGTTGAGAGAGGCTTGTCTGTTGAGAGAGGCTGGTCTGTTGAGAGAAGCTGGAATGTCGAGAGAGGCTGGTACGTCGAGAGAGGCTAGTCTGTTGAGAGAGGCTGATATGTTAAGAGAGGCTGGTATGTTGAGAGAAGCTGGAATATCGAGAGAGGCTGGTACGTCGAGAGAGGCTAGTCTGTTGAGAGAGGCTGGTCTGTTGAGAGAGGCTGGTCTGTTGAGAGAGGCTGGTATGTTGAGAGAGGCTGGTCTTTTGAGACAGGCTGTTCTATTGTGAGAAGCGTGTCTGTTGATAGAGGCTGATATGTTGAGGCTAGTCTTTTGAGAGAGGCTAATCTGTTGAGAGAGGCTGGTCTGTTGAGAGAGGCTGATCTGTTAAGAGAGGCTGGTCTATTGAGTGAGGCTGGTCTGTTGAGAGAGGCTGTTATGTTGAGAGAGACTGATATGTTGAGAGGCTGGTCTGTTGAGAGAGGCTGGTCTGTTATGTGGTAAGACTGGTCTGTTGTGAGAGGCTGGTATGTTGAGAGAGGCTGGTGTGTTGAGAGAGGCTGGTATGTTGAGAGAGGCTGGTGTGTTGAGATAGGCTTGTCTGTTCTAAAATTATTCATAAAAGCATTTACTATAGCCAACTAACCATGTCGTTGAACATGTACGCCAAACATTTTGTAACCTACCACATAAACATTTCTTAACACGTATCTAAACCCTGAATCTAAAGCTAGTAGTGAATTAACAATAATTAAATTTATTGCACATTCTTGTGGAAATATAATTCGAATAATATTGTTTTGATTTATATTTAGATTCTAGAATGAAGATCTAGTTTCAAAGGATTGTATTAGCCTAAAAAATTGTAAACAAATCAGTTTGGTTATTGATAATCTGGAAATAGGCTATATTAAACAAATAATATTTGTTTATTATTCTTTAAAATGATAAAATGTAATAGAATAGTTGAACATAATTAATCAAATATCCTTACCTATAAGTACTGTGACTGCTGTGCTGTAAAATTGTGCGATTACGGCATGCGACTGCGTTCCCGATCAAAAGTATACTGACAAATATAGCGATATTCGTTTTGCGCCGAGATTTTTAGCGCTAGAAATAATAGGCGGTTTGTTCCAATGATTATATCTCAATAATCATTCTACAGATTTCTCTAATATTTTCACGCATTATGGGGAATCATTTTGGCTTTTGATTTATGTAAAAAAAAGAAAATCGAATTTTTTTGAGTTAGACGGTTTGCGACCGAGACCATCGATATATATATATATATATATATATATATATATATATATATATATATATATATATATACATATATATATATATATATACTAGCCGTCCCGGCCAGGCCCTGCACTGGCATCTTTGAAAAACGTATCTGTAAAGGACCATGACTTGTGTGTTTAGTAATCAGCATTTATCCGGCATTGCCCACCCTAACCACAACCAACCACAAAACAACAAAACCAAAACATCACCAAAAAAACAACGCAAACATAACACAAACGCAAATACAAACACAAACGAAAAAACAAAAACAAACGCAAACACAATCACAAACACAAAGAAAACACAAACGCAAAGAAAAAAAAGCAAACGAAAACACAAACGCAATGAAAAAAAGCAAACGAAAACAAACCCAAACCCAAATCCAAACGCAAACACAAAGAAACCACAAACGCAAAGATAAACTCAAAGTGTCCATAGTCTAGCCCGGGGCGCCAAATCGCACCATGACGACGTGCGGCTAACCTCCTGATTCAACTTAGTAAACGACTATGGTACACGAACTTATTCATAGTCTTTTGAACTCACTTACGCGAACGTAGGTACCATAGCGTACACGGGAAGGCCCGGGGCGCCAAATAGCACCCTGTCGGGGTGCCGGATGACGCCCGGATTTTATTCACTTAAAGACTATATTAACCTTTCTTATCCATAGTCTATCGCACTGTTTAAAACAAACTTATGCAGCATAGCGCTCACATGATAGCCCAGGGCGCCAAATCGAAGAGAGAGAGAGAGAGAGAGAGAGAGAGAGAGAGAGAGAGAGAGAGAGAGAGAGAGAGAGAGAGAGAGACCGTAAAAATAATATTTCTTTAGATACTTTAGATTCTTCCCTATTGTCCCTGGGTAATTGCATTAAGTTATTGCTGTTTATTATTCCACAGGTTAACATTGGACGATTCAATCAACAAATCTTGTAAGTATAGCTTTTTAAATATAATTTTCTATTGTCAAGTTTATTTATTTCATCTTCCAACTAAAATGTGTTTAGTGTTTCATCCATGTTAATGTATTGTGCGGTACTGTAATGCATACAAAATGGGAGGAAATTCGGTAAATATTTACCGTCAACGCTCATTTTAAATCTGTTTCCATTAGCAGAAAGCCCACAGCTCGAGTGGGAAAATATTGTGAAATGATTTGTGAGGTTGTATGTGTACTCAGCTCCAACTATTGTATGTCATTGTATGTGTGCGTCATTGAAGTTGTGCGTCATTGATCATGGGCAACATTGAACATGTGCGTCATTGAACATGTGCGTCATTTAGCTTGAGCGTCATTGAACATGTGCGTCATTGAACATGAGCGTCATTGAACATGTGCGTCACTGTACCTGCGCGTCACTGGAAGTGCTTATTACTGTTTATGTGCGTCAGAGTTGAAGCGAGTCACTGAATCTGCGCGTCGCTGGATATGCACGTCACTGTACATGAGCGTCACTGTTTATGTGCGTCACACTTAAAGCGAGTCACTGGATCTGCGCATCACTGGATATGCGCGTCACTTTAAGTGCACGTTGCTGTTTATGTGCGTCACAATCCATCGAGTCACAGGTTGTGCACATAAACCCTCACAGAATATGTTGATACAACTTTTTTTTTAACTTAAACATTTGAAAGTGTTTACGTTATTATCTCATTACATATGAAAAAGTCTTTACCCTAATACCCGCGACTTGTAATCTACTTGAATGCTAGTGACTGTTAATCCACCATGTTGTGCTACACAGCTTTTGTGACGTAGACCACAACTCACATTCCACCAAAGTGCACGCCAATTGAGCCAATGAAAGCAGAGAGGTGGAAAAAGTCATCAGTTTAAATTGAAAGACAATCGGGGGTGTTGTGGGGTTCTTGTGTCGCCATGTTCACATCACGTTAGCTGTAGACCCCACTGTAACCAGTGGACTAAACACCAACCGTGTTCTGGTGTTAGAAATTTTTTGGGCCCGGGAGAATCGCGATCGCACTCGTCTCCGATATGAGATGAAAACCACGCAGTTCAGTTCCCGAGGGGGTATCCTACTGGTGGCTTTAATATTGCTTGGAGAGTATGCCAAGCACGGGCGATACTTCCATCAATTGTTTACTCCCGTAGTTATGGAGACTGGGTTATCTTTCCTGGGTAAGCATAGTAGCTGTTGTAATCTCCCTTTGTAGACGCCATTTTTCAAGTGCGTGTAGAGATAGGGGAAAAAACAAAAGAAAATAAAGATAAAGACAAGTGATCTACGTACACGCTGAGTTTAATGGAATATATGTTAGTTGAGTATTTGGCCAGCGTGAACACAGACATTGAAAGTGATTGTTAGTTTGTGGATATCGTTCATGGCCAGTATTGGATAACAGCGATAAGTTGAATCTTGATCTATACAACAAACGTTGTTCAAGTCGGGAACAAATGTAAAATACAAGAACGCGAGTTAGAACAAAAAAAAATTATAAGCAACACCAACAGTATTCGTTAACTATCGTCTGTTTGTTGAAAAGTTCCCTGATCCGCCATTTTGTTTGGGGGAGGCGCCTTTTATCGGGGGACACAATTCAGGGGGTACTTTTATCCAGGGGAAGCAATTAGCACCGTTCTCTGGTACTACTCAAACACACCGTTGTTGGGTGTTTTTTTTTCTCCCATTGTCTGGCGGGAAATGACCGGCCATTGATGTGCGAATTCCCTTTGTTGCAGGCGGCTGCCACAGCTCTAGTTATCTCGATTGGCCGGTCATTAGAACGTCCCCCATAAGCTTATATGTTGTGAGCGCCAGACTATGTGGCTATGTTAATAGACTGTTTGTGTTGGAACAACAGACGGAACTTTTGCCAGGGGTTTTTGCGAGTGTAGTTTATATATTAACTTAAATAGCCTATATATATATATATATATATATATATATATATATATATATATATATATATATATAAATTATATAGATTTATATATATATATATATATATATATATATATATATATATATATATATATATATATATATATATATATATATATATATATATATATATATATTTATATATATATATATATATATATTTATATATATATATATATATATATATATATATATATATATATACATATATATATAAATATATATGCCTACATTAAATAAAGGAAGTTTTGTTCAAGAACGATAAGGTCAAAAGGCTTGCAATGGCTTTTATAACTTTTATAACTGGCAATAGGCTAGGAGAAGAAGGAAATAAAATGCCATAAAAGATAGCGAGGAACACAACAAACGATAGAAAAATATTGATGTAGCATGTAGCAGTTGCACAGGTTCTACTTGATGTCATCTGTGTTGATGCTAGTTGATGTCATCTGTTTTGGTGGTAGTTGATGTCATCTGTGCTGGTGTTAGTTGATGTCATTTGTGCTGGTGTTAGTTGATGTCATCTGTGTTGGTGTTAGTTGATGTCATCTCTTCCTGTGTTAAGACGAATGCTGACGTATTCATCACAAGAGCTACATGAGCCATACATGACAAGATGTGTCTGTGGAGGGGGGCTGGCGGGGTGGCGCATGAACCAACACGTGATATCTTCAACGTCTGCTGACAACTTCATGTCAACGTCATGTGACTCAGGCCAACGTTACAACTTAATGTCAAGGTCATGCGACTCAGGCCGACGTTAAAACTTAATGTCAAGGTCATGCGACTCAGGCAGGCCGACGTTACAACTTAATGTCAAGGTCATGCGACTGGGGCCGACGTTACAACTTAATGTCAAGGTCATGCGATTCAGGCCGACGTTACAACTTAATGTCAAGGTCATGCGACTCAGACAGGCCGACGTTACAACTTAATGTCAAGGTCATGTGACTCAGGCCAACCTTACAACTTAATGTCAAGGTCATGCGACTCAGACAGGCCGACGTGAAGCGAGTGCAGGGAATTATGTCCAAATCTCCGAATGTCTAGATCCAAACGATAAACGTCTCAGCCGGATTGTGCTTCACAAAATTGTTTTGTTTTTAAGTTGTTGTTTTTCTGACGAAGGCCGTCTATCTAATCGTCAGGTGCCCAGCGCCATCTTGCGGGGCATTGTTTTGATCTGGCTGGCGCTGTTATGTAATATTTTGGCTCTCTTACTCTCTCTCTCTCTCTCTCTCTCTCTGTCTCTCTCTCTCTCTCTCTATCTATCTGGTAGCAGGCAGTACGCGTATTATTTCATTAAAAGATATACGAGACCAGTTCAAAATGATAACACACACACAATCACAGAAACACACACACACACATATGTATATATATATATATATATATATATATATATATATATATATATATATATATATATATATATATATATATATATATATATATATATATATATATATGAACATATGTTGTAAAAAGTACCTTTTCTGACCAGTTACTCATTTCCCCGTTTCTAAGATATTTTACTAAAGCGCATGAAGTTGAGTTCATCTGTTTCTCTGACTTTGGTAAATCATGAGTGCGTGTGACCAGGACTTCTGTCAGATGCTTATCTGAGCTGGGTGGACTCATAGCCTCAAGCGAGAGAGATCCGAACTCGACATTTCCGGCTACTTATCAATAGCTCTTCCACTCGGCCAGGCCGTCTTTTTGCTAATCAACGTAATGATATTCTGATGTTTTTAGCGTTTTAATAATCAAAATTATAAGTCTTCAAAATTGTATTTATTTCCATGTTCACTTTATGGTGTAAATATATTGACAACGAAGTTTGGGATACAGTCGGCCTATGTGATGCGTAAAGGGTTAATACTTATAACGGAGGCTTTGTCACACATATGGATTTTATAAAAAATTATTTTCTATTTTGTGCGGGGGTGGGTGGGTGGTGAACGTACTACCCCGGAGATGCCTGAAAGAAACTGCGACACACACATACACAACAACAAACGTTCTTTGATTGTCTCGATTCTAAAAAACTAAAACTCATAAGCTTTTGTTTCGTGTTTTTATTTTTATCGTCTCCCTGACTGTCATTCTATTGTGCTCCGCCCCCAGCCCACCACCCCCACCCCCCACCCCACCATAGTGGTATAATCCATCCATGCCCCAGGAAGTAATAAGGAAGAGTGCCGAGATTGTTGCGTCTAATTTCTATGACGTCATTTCCTCGCAAATTTCCACCGAGTTTCCGAAACTTCTGGTTTTTTTTTTTCGCCTGCGTTTTTTTTTTTAATAATCAGGATTATAGCATTTTGTTAGATTTTCCGTTGTTTCTCTGGGTTTTCTCTTCCTTGTCTGAGGCTTGATGAATACTTGGTTGAAACTGAATTGGTGTTGGTGTTGTGCGATGCACGCGGGGTACTGTTTTTCAAGTTTCCATTGGTCAAGTTTGGAAAAGACTACCGCGTGTATTGGAATTATTCTAATTTATTACATCTATAATTGTATCCAGTGATTACACAATTCGCCGAGTGTGAGGGTATTATAGTTTTTAAAAAAAATTACTTTAACAAAGTATTTAAACATCTGCATATTTTAAAATTCTTATAGTTTAAAATATCTATACCTCAAAAGAATTAAAAGCATATACCAATTTTAAATACTATATTATTAGGTAAAACTTATTTCAGAGTTCTATTGATACAGGAATATTTTAATAAATTGATAATTGGGTAGAACCACACAAAACTAACATAATTTGTTTTTAAATTTGATTTTTGAAGATTGCGTAGATGTATCTGAAGCAGAAATGTGTATTACAAGATATAAACGTTATGAAGTCCGTATACATAGGATGCATCGTACGGTGATGCTACGGTGCTGCCCATCTTTTATTTTCTTTATATTATCAAACGGTTTCAATTCAAAATTGTATAGCTTTTGGCATCTACTTCAAACAATTCCACAGAGAATAACATGAGACCGCCCCACCCCCTACCCCCACTGTTTTGTTTTTATTTATCTGAGAAGCTTTATGACAGTATCTTGAACGATCAATATTTATTACACATTGTTATAGTTATAAAATCAATAGTTATGTGCTAAAGTTAGATTTTACAGTTAAATATTTCAACCCAGAAACCAGCTTTTTCTCTTTATATAAGTATATATATATATATATATATATATATATATATATATATATATATATATATATATATATATATATATAATTTATACGTGTATACATATACAAATAAAGTATCATAAAGGGTTCAGACTCAGACTTTGTTGGAGGGTAGAGGGGAGAGGGGGGGGGGGGTCCTGTTATCGTACATGGGTCGGCCTAGACCCGCGGGGCGGCTAAGCTTTGAACCCAGGTACAGCCGGCTCAGACCCCCATAATCTCGTGCTGGGGACTCCAGACTACAAACAAGCATATTGTTTGAGCTCTGCTCACGCAAACAACCATTCCGTACCCTACGACACGCAAGGGCATGTACTCGTACTAAAGTTTAAGACCGGTTATTTCCCCTGCTTTCTTTGCCTAGTATTTATGCAGTGGGTCGTCCCCATGTTGAGGTAATTGTATTTTTTTCGGGGCATTGATTCCATTGAGACGATGGTAAAACGAACGTGCCGATTACTGAAAGTACAGTCTACAGATTACGAAGTAATTTCCCCTTTTTTAAAATTTACTTTTTTTATTTCCCTTTCTATATTGGGAGAGAAAATATGAAGGGAAAATATCAACGAAAAAAAAAAATAAACAAAACAAAATGGAATTTTTAGCGATCAGGAAAACTGAATGTCCAGTAATAATATGCAGCGGGAAGTAGCGGAGCACGTGCATTGTGTGCAAGCACGCGATGTCGGTCGCTCACCATTATTCTCCTCCTAACTACTACGACGGTACCTAACCGTTACGTAAATACAATTTGGCAACCCATTTCCGCACTATTCAAAAAAAAAAAAAAAAAAAAAAACTACCTCTACTTTCTAGTCGGACACGCATGACATGACACGAAAATGACATCCAAGTCCGTGATGACATCTACATCTGCAACACGCAATTTTGCAAAAAAAAAATCATTTTTTAAAAATATTTTGTGAACGCCATTTTCCGTGTGCGATAACATAGAGGGTTATAATACTTGTCAAAACCCGACGTTTTAATGTCAAAAACAGATTGCGGCCCCCACCCCCTTTTCCCCACCCTCCTCCCCCAACCCTCTGCTTGTCTAAGTTCAGCCAAAGCCCAGTCCGAATGATCCATGACAAAACTGCAGGATAGCATGTTTTTAAATGCCAGCTATTGATCACATCCTATAAGGAACACTCTCCCATTCTGACATTTTTTTTTTATATTATAAAAAAGCTGTGAGAATCTCATTCAGGATACGAAAATAGACGTGGAAGCAAGCGAGATTCTATCAGATATGACCAAATCTAGATTTGCTAGTTACCTTAGCTGAAAATCCTAAAATGGAAGGCTATGAAGCGGAAAGCGAACGACCACCATAACTATATTGTTGTTGTTGTGATTTCTTTTATGTAGCTGGTCATTTGCGGGGGTTTTATGCTATTTTAAAAGAATATGGACAATTCAGGTCACGTGACAGCTATTTATAGACAATGCTATGTAAATACGCTGAGAATGGCACTTTGTCACGAAATGTTGAAAATGTTCTCAATGTCGTAAAGCGAGCCAACGTTTTATGAGGCTAACTACACGATTACATTAAATAAAGGGATTTTTAAAAATCTAGTGTCTTCGTAATGTAGATGAAGTAGAGTTTCTCTGTTTACAATTAAACGGTTCAATATTTAGTGAGTAGACAGCGATGATAAATCGCCCTGTTAATGTTGACTGTTGATATCGATTGTTAAACTGTCATCTTAATGTTGATGTTAAACCATCTTGCTTTTAAGGCTAACAAAGCTTTACATATGAATTAAAATGTCAACCCCTTTTGTAAATAAATCTTTTTGCCAAAATATAAAGCACTACACTTTTCTTCAAGTAAATCTTAATAATAAGTCAATGGACATGAACGAATTGACGAAAATACTTCTATCATTATTGCTGACATGGATAAAAAAAACGTGTTTTTTTTTAGATTTTTGCAATCAAAGCGACCCAAAAAATAATTAAAAACATAAAACTTAAGCCTTAAAAAATTCAGAAATTTAGTATTTTAGAATTAATGTTAAAGAAGTTGCAAATCCAGAGAACTTAAAAATATTTTTTTTTGTGCTTTTAATGCCACATTTCTATTTATTTTCATCAAGCGTAAGTTTTAACCCGTTGTTTTACTTTCATAAGACAAACATTGATTGGCTGTACAGGAACCCCGTGATTGATATTCTGAAAACCCCACATCATAAAAAACTCAGAGTAATTTTAACTCAAAATGTTGATAAAATTTTTAAAATTTAGACGGTTTTTGTTTTCAATTTCTGTGGTACATGCAAACCAAGAAATTGTTTTTGGCTTCTTTTAAAAATTTCGCTTGTTTACCAAAAACACTGAAAATATCAATTACATTCAATCATTAGCAAAGTCCAACAAAAAAATCAGTCACATCTTTATAACCATGTCTATTTAAATAACATCGTACGTGATTTTTTAAATATTTAATGGGTCCTAAGAAAATTTCCAGACTATTCTCATTTGTATCCACTAGATTCCATCACCCGGAATAAAACGTTTTGTAAATGAACTTGTCAATTTAATAAACAGTATATTTATTAACTTGACAACATTAATTTATTAAAAAAAGAAATCAATATTTTCCTATAAGTTGAAAGGGGGAGACAAAGTTGTTACTGATATATGTTGGAGACTATAGTTTCGTGTTTCCTCCGCCCACATCTTCGCGCTATTGTCCCGCTTTTGCCGCGGCCAGATTCAATTGGGCTTGATCATATTTACATAGTTCTATTGAATGAATGACCGGGAAGCTGGAATGTTCTAGAACAATCTTAGATCTAATAACACCGTGATGTTTCGTGCGAGATTCTGCTGGGGAAATTAAATTGTGGAGTCCGGTCATGTTGTACACATTGTACAGATGTAATGTGTACAAGTCAAGCTAAACTGTGTACGTCTGGCTATGGTGTGTACATACAAGTTTAGCTATGCTGTGTACAAGTCCAGTTATGCTCTGTACAAATCTAGCTATAGCTTATATATAGACAGCTATGATGTGTACAATTTTAGCTATGGTGTATACATAAAAGTCTAGCTATTTTTTTATACAAGTCTGGCCATAGCGTATACGTAGACAGCCATGGTGTGTACAATGTTGGCTATGGTGTGTACATAATAGTCTAGCTATGCTCTGTACAAATCTAGCTATAGCTTATATATAGACAGCTATGGTGTGTACAATTCTAGCTATGGAGCATACATTAAAGCCTAGCTATGATGTGTACAAGTCTAGTTATGCTCTGTACAAATCTAGCTATAGCTTATATATAGACATCTATGGTGTGTACAATTCTAGCTATGGAGCATACATTAAAGCCTAGCTATGATGTGTACAAGTCTAGTTATGCTCTGTACAAATCTAGCTATAGCTTATATATAGACAGCTATGGTGTGTACATAAAAGCCTAGCTGTGCTACGTACAAGTCTAGCTAGAGTGTGTACATGGCCAGTTTTGTTCTTTAGATATCTAATTTACTATTCCTGTAACCGGTCATTGTTATACATATATCATTTACGTTGCGCCATTGAATGATGGAATAATCAACGAATCTAGTCTTTGACAAAAGCTACACTTTCGCTATAACATTCTGATGTGAGGCTACAATTTCTCAATATCTCTAGAATTTAATGCTACAATATCCCTATATCTTTAGAATTTAATGCTACAATATCGCACTATCTTTAGAATTTCATGCTACTCGCGAGTAGTTCAACGAACTCACCAAAGAAATCTTAAGGACGCAAGTACCAATCATGCCCATCTCATTAGCAAGTTAATTAGTCGAGTGCAACTACCCGAGACTTCTCTCGTGAACCAAAATTCAAGATGGCCGCTTGTCCAGATTTCTCTAGTCATCCCCATCACATTGGTCGAAGAAATTTGAAGCCTAATGAGGCTGTCTATCACATCGCTACGTCTCTGAAGTCATTTGGTTTTTTTTTAAATCATGCGCGCCATTTTTACATATGTAATTTGTGTTTGCTATCCTCTGGAGACGGGGGGGGGGGGGGGATGTAAAATTGGCGACAGCCTGTAAGACATAATATGGTCTAATGCATACAGAATATGTGCTGTGGCAAGATGTTCCAATCACATACAGGTTGCACATATGCATTTTAATTCTGGGGCATTACATGCATAGGCTAGTGGGGGAACAGGGGGGGGGGGGGGTTGGTTTACGTGGGGAGCGTTACTATGACAGCGACGCCTTTTTTAAAGACTGGTTAGTCTAGCTGAATATGCTTACATATTTGTGTCGTCGTCGTCGTTTCCCCCCACCCCCCTATCTCCCCTTCTGGAAAACATGGTTACAACACAGTCAGTGGCGTAAAGCTAACGAGACATGGAGTCGGTTCCCCCCCCCCCCCCCCCAAAACAACTACCAACACACCTACTACAGACGTTATAAAAAATATACTCTTAATACCCTCTTAATTCTCATTGTATACTTATCCGTGTACCGTCTCTACAAAGACGATGTATTACTTCCCTTTGAAGCATATCAGTTTCTGATATTGTCACACAATACACAATACAATTTTATTTTTTAAGAAATATTGCTGTATGTTACTTTTACCTAACATAAAACACTTGCTTTTGTCGGTGCTAACCTTAATCTTAACCCAAGCCCTACGATAGCCAAGATCCTAATTGCTGAACTAAACTCTAAACCTTATGTTAGTTATAATATAACTAACAAGCCAAACACACCTATTTTTAAATGCGTTCAATATCGGGCACTCAGTACAATCCAAATTTCGAAATTCCTCCAAACATTTCATAACCATTTTTCTCGTAGATCAAAGGTACGATAAAAAACGTCACTGTTTTTATTATCCTCGGCTAATTGGGGTGTTTTCTAGTTAATGGGGATATAATATAGCGTATGTTAAATTTAATCTGTTGCAATTTTTTGCTAAAACAACAATTCGTATCCCACCCCCACCCCTCTCGTACAGTATCCAGTCTGGCTTTACCTAAGGGAAACATATCCCAGTGTTTGCTTGATGGCGTATTAATATCTGAATCCGCGTCGGCACGTAGATAAGAAAAGAGTCCAGCTCGTTATTTCTACATAAACGAGGAATAAGGTTACGAGTTTGTAATAGGTCTTTGGCTTACCCTTGTAATCTTTGCATATTCCTGTGTCTAGGATTGGGTTCTGATATTGCTGGCGTTCTTGCAACTTCTTGCATCTTTGCTTGTGTTTCTGTTGATCCTGGCACATGTGCGCATTCTTGCACGTGTGCTCGTGTTTGTCTTGTTGTTAGCCATTGTGCATTTCCTTGCATCTGTGCTAATATTTCTGCAATTTGTGCACGTTCTAACACGTTTTTTTTTTCGTGTT
Source organism: Physella acuta (assembly GCF_028476545.2). Lineage (NCBI taxonomy): Eukaryota > Metazoa > Mollusca > Gastropoda > Physidae > Physella > Physella acuta. The sequence continues at coordinate 220,564 of NW_026732917.1, forward strand.
TTCTACGACTACGGGCAATCCTGGCCTTACTTGCGTCTGTTCTTGTAATATGTTAGTTTTGGCGATCATGCTAGAGTTGTCGATCTTTCTACGTTAGAGTTAGTAATCGTTCAATACGAAACAAAAATTCACTCAAGTTATTTCGACCTAAGGTATATTGAAAAATCGTTGTTTCAATTTTTGTAAGCGAAATCCCACAGTCTCGGTCAAGATTGAATTCGCCCCATAGTTTTGGTATAATGCCAGACTCTACGTGCAAATCCATTGTCTCATTAATAGACTTTCAGTAAGGGATAGACGGTTTTATTTGAACTTTGGTGAAACAGTGGCACTTTGAGTAGACATTCTTCTGTCGTATAGGGCAAGACAGTCTTCTGTCGTATAGGGCAATACAGTCTTCTGTCGTATAGGGCAAAACAGTCTTCTGTCGTATAAGGCAAGACAGTCTTCTGTCGTATAGTGCAAGACAGTCTTCTGTCGTATATGAGACAGTCTACTGTCGCATAGGGCGAGACAGTCTTCTGTCGTATAAGGCAAGACAGTCTTCCGTCGTATAAGGCAAGACAGTCTTCTGTCGTATTGGACAGGATAGTCTTCTGTCGTGTATGACGAGACAGTCTTCTGTCATGTAAAACAAGACAGATTACTCATGCCGGACGCGAGACAAAATACCTATGGTGGACGAGACACGACCCTCACATTTCATTTCAGCCCCCCCCCCCCCCACACACACACAAACCGGCATAAATCCTATGCCATATCAAATCTGACTGTTATTGAATTAAACCGGAAATCTCGCGTGCCGGCTAGCCGGTTAACCAAATATCGTCTACCAGCTGGAGACCATCGACTACACGGACAGGGGTCAGGGGTCAAGCTCCCCCTCTTAGCTCGGGGTTGTCCGGCAGACGGGTCACGTGAGCCGGTAAATCAGAGGGGAGTGGCGTCGTGTCATAGTTGTTAGAGCTGTCGGCTGAAAGGCTGTGGGCTGTAGGCTGTAGGCTGTGGGCTGTGGGCTGTGGGCTGTAGGCTGTGGGCTGTAGGCTGTGGGCTGTAGGCTGTAGGCTGTAGGCTGTAGGCTGTAGGCTGTAGGCTGTAGGCTGTAGGCTGTAGGCTGTAGGCTGTGGGCTGTGGGCTGTAGGCTGTGGGCTGTAGGCTGTGGGTTGTAGGCTTTCGGCTGTAGGCTTTCGGCTATAGGCTGTAGGCTGTAGGCTGTAGGCTGTGGGTTGTAGGCTGTAGGCTGTGGGTTGTAGGCTGTTGGCTGTAGGCTGTAGGCTGTAGGCTGTAGGCTGTGGGCTTCAGGCTGTGGGTTGTAGGCTGTGGGCTGTGGGTTGTAGGCTGTTGGCTGTAGGCTGTTAGGCAGCTTCTAATTTTGAATAGTTGCTGGCTATCAGAGGCGGAGCGAGAGGGGGGGCGGGGGGTACATATATTGGAAAAACAAATTAGAATATCATTTTAGCTGAAGTTTTGCATTATAAATATAAAAAATATATGTGGAGGGGGAGGTGCAACTGGAAAGTTTGAGGGGGGGGGGGGGGTGCAAATGGCTGTAGGCTGTTAGGCAGCTTCTAATTTTGAATAGTTGCTGGCTATCAGAGGCGTAGCGAGAGGGGGGCGGGGGGTACATATATTGGAAAAACAAATTAGAATATCATTTTAGCTGAAGTTTTGCATTATAAATATAAAAAATATATGTGGAGGGGGGGGGGGTGCAACTGGAAAGTTTGAGGGGGGGGGGGTGCAAATGGAAAGTTTGTCCCGGGCGCCGGGAAGGGTCGATACGCCTCTGCTGGCTATCGGGCAGCTTTTGCTTCGTGGATAGCTGTTGGCTGTTTGACAGCTTTTTATTTAGGATAGCTGTTGGCTGTTTGACAGCTTTTTATTTAGGATAGCTGTTGGCTGTTTGACAGCTTTTTATTTAGGATAGCTGTTGGCTGTTTGACAGCTTTTTATTTAGGATAGCTGTTGGCTGTTTGACAGCTTTTTATTTAGGATAGCTGTTGGCTGTTTGACAGCTTTTTATTTAGAATAGCTGTTTACAGTTTCTAATTTTGGTTTCTATCTTTAGCTGTTGGACAGCTGTTACATGTTACACCGCTTTTTCTTTTTTACGGCTGTTGGCTGTCTGAACAGCTTTTGTTCTGTACAGTTTTTTTTTCTTTTAGGTATCTATTGGCTGTTGGCTGTATGTTGACCGCTGTAGGCTCTCTGCCTGTCATAGGTTGTCATAGACCTTTTATGCTGTCTTGCTATACAAGGCTGTCTCAAGCTGTTTGAGCTCTGTATGATTGTCGACTACCGACTACATAAGACAATTGGTTTACCAATGACAGTTCATACAAGAAAAAGACGAAGTAAGTTCAACCGGACTTCCTATTTAAAAAAAAAAAACTCTTTCAATTTTCCAGACTAGTTTATTTCATTTCGGTCTGAAAACTAAAAAAAAAATCGAAGTTTAATCAACAGTAAAGAAGGATAGCCGAGCCAAAATTAGGGTGATCAATTATCATTTAGTGCCACGTGACCTAGGCTAAATAGAGGCAGATGTGAGATCTGTCTGGTGTCACCAGTTGGTCTAGTGGGTGGTGTCACCAGTCGGCCGTGTGGGTGGTGTCACCAGTCAGGTGGCAGTGTGGGTGGTGTCGCTGTTTGCTCCAGTGAAAGTGTCACAAGTTGCTTATGTGGGTGGCACCAGCAGTTGATTATTTAAGTGGTGTCTCCAGTTGGTGGTGACACCAGTTGGTAATGTGGGTGGTGTCACCAGTTGTTCTAGTGGGTGGTGTCACCAGTTGGTCTAGTGGGTGGTGTCACCAGTTTGTCTAGTGGGTGGTGTCACCAGTTGGTCTAGTTGGTGGTGTCACCAGTTGGTAATGTGGGTGGTATCACCAGTTAGCGTGTGGATAGTGTCACCAGTTGGTCTAGTGGGTGGTGTCACCAGTTGGTAATGTGGGTGGTGTCACCAGTTGCTTATGTGGGTGGTATCACCAGTTGGTCTAGTGGGTGGTGTCACCAGTTGGTAATGTGGGTGGTGTCACCAGTTGGTCTAGTGGGTGGTGTCACCAGTTGGTCTAGTGGGTGGTGTCACCAGTTGTTCTAGTGGGTGGTGTCACCAGTTGGTCTAGTGGGTGGTGTCACCAGTTGGTCTAGTTGGTGGTGTCACCAGTTGGCCGTGTGGGTGGTGTCACCAGTTGGTCTAGTGGGTGGTGTCATCAGTTGGCCGTGTGGTGGTGTCACCAGTGAATTATTTGAGTGGTGTCACCAGTTGGTCTAGTGGGTGGTGTCACCAGTTGGTCTAGTGGGTGGTGTCACAAGTTGGTCTAGTGGGTGGTATCACCAGTTGGTCTAGTGGGTGGTGTCACCAGTTGGTAATGTTGGTGGTATCACCAGTTGGTCTAGTGGGTGGTGTCACCAGTTGGTCTAGCGGGTGGTGTCACCAGTTGGTCGTGTGGGTGGTGTCACCAGTTGGTAATGTGGGTGGTGTCACCAGTTGGTCGTGTGGGTGGTGTCACCAGTTAGTCGTGTGGGTGGTGTCACCAGTTGTTCTAGTGGGTGGTGTCACCAGTTGGTCTAGTTGGTGGTGTCACCAGTTGGTAATGTGGGTGGTATCACCAGTTAGCGTGTGGATAGTGTCACCAGTTGGTCTAGTGGGTGGTGTCACCAGTTGGTAATGTGGGTGGTGTCACCAGTTGCTTATGTGGGTGGTATCACCAGTTGGTCTAGTGGGTGGTGTCACCAGTTGGTTATGTGGGTGGTGTCACCAGTTGGTCTAGTGGGTGGTGTCACCAGTTGGTCTAGTGGGTGGTGTCACCAGTTGTTCTAGTGGGTGGTGTCACCAGTTGGTCTAGTGGGTGGTGTCACCAGTTGGTCTAGTTGGTGGTGTCACCAGTTGGCCGTGTGGGTGGTGTCACCAGTTGGTCTAGTGGGTGGTGTCATCAGTTGGCCGTGTGGTGGTGTCACCAGTGAATTATTTGAGTGGTGTCACCAGTTGGTCTAGTGGGTGGTGTCACCAGTGAATTATTTGAGTGGTGTCACCAGTTGGTCTAGTGGGTGGTGTCACCAGTTGGTCTAGTGGGTGGTGTCACAAGTTGGTCTAGTGGGTGGTATCACCAGTTGGTCTAGTGGGTGGTGTCACCAGTTGGTAATGTTGGTGGTATCACCAGTTGGTCTAGTGGGTGGTGTCACCAGTTGGTCTAGCGGGTGGTGTCACCAGTTGGTCGTGTGGGTGGTGTCACCAGTTGGTAATGTGGGTGGTGTCACCAGTTGGTCGTGTGGGTGGTGTCACCAGTTAGTCGTGTGGGTGGTGTCACCAGTTGTTCTAGTGGGTGGTGTCACCAGTTGGTCTAGTGGTGGTGTCACCAGTTGGTAATGTGGGTGGTATCACCAGTTAGCGTGTGGATAGTGTCACCAGTTGGTCTAGTGGGTGGTGTCACCAGTTGGTAATGTGGGTGGTGTCACCAGTTGCTTATGTGGGTGGTGTCACCAGTTGGTCTAGTGGGTGGTGTCACCAGTTGGTCTAGTGGGTGGTGTCACCAGTTGTTCTAGTGGGTGGTGTCACCAGTTGGTCTAGTGGGTGGTGTCATCAGTTGGCCGTGTGGTGGTGTCACCAGTGAATTATTTGAGTGGTGTCACCAGTTGGTCTAGTGGGTGGTGTCACCAGTGAATTATTTGAGTGGTGTCACCAGTTGGTCTAGTGGGTGGTGTCACCAGTTGGTCTAGTGGGTGGTGACACAAGTTGGTCTAGTGGGTGGTATCACCAGTTGGTCTAGTGGGTGGTGTCACCAGTTGGTAATGTGGGTGGTATCACCAGTTGGTCTAGTGGGTGGTGTCACCAGTTGGTCTAGCGGGTGGTGTCACCAGTTGGTCGTGTGGGTGGTGTCACCAGTTGGTAATGTGGGTGGTGTCACCAGTTGGTCGTGTGGGTGGTGTCACCAGTTAGTCGTGTGGGTGGTGACACCAGTTGGTCTAGTGGGTGGTGTCACCAGTTGGTAATGTGGGTGGTGTCACCAGTTAGCGTGTGGATAGTGTCACCAGTTGGTCTAGTGGGTGGTGTCACCAGTTGGTAATGTGGGTGGTGTCACCAGTTGCTTATGTGGGTGGTATCACCAGTTGGTCTAGTGGGTGGTGTCACCAGTTGGTTATGTGGGTGGTGTCACCAGTTGGTCTAGTGGGTGGTGTCACCAGTTGGTAATGTGGGTGGTGTCACCAGTTGTTCTAGTGGGTGGTGTCACCAGTTGTTCTAGTGGGTGGTGTCACCAGTTGGTCTAGTTGGTGGTGTCATTAATCATTCATTAGGGTGGTGTCACCAGAAATCACGTGGTTTGAAAAACTACTAGAAGCGTGCTTTATGGTTTCGGTGTTAGTCCGTTTGTCAGCTATTGGTAATTGACCTGTGTAAAGCCACGTCTGCCCATAGAGCACGTTCGCCTTATACATGCACATTTTCCAGCTTGACACGCCCTGTGTAAGCTCTAATGTAGCTTTTTCAGCTGTGTGTAGAATCATTCAAGAGAGACCAATACTTTTATTTTTTTATTTTACATTTTTAGTTTGCATACTGATCAGTTGAACGATAAATATAAACGTTTTTGTTTTACTTGTTTTATTTTCAAAAATGTAATTTATATATTTTTTTAAAACATGATTTTCTTTGCGTGTATGTGTGCGTGTGTGTGTGTGTGCCTTAGACTGTCATTTCATTTTAGTATTACAGTTTTCATTTTCGGCTCATGAGGACTTATACAGATAGTATACTTCTTTCTTACTTGTAACCTACTTACTTTTATTTAAGATTGTTTACTTATACATAGATCTAATAAAAAACGTCTAATTACATTTTTTTTAAAAACCTGAAATTGCAAATGTGTAGTTAAATGATGATTCAAGTGATTTTTTTTTCATCGGCTTGGTGGACTAAGGGGGGGGGGGTGGGCTTTTAAGTAGAACTGAAATAAATTTGGGATTACAGAGAATTAAAATAATACAAATTTTAAGCAACCGGAAAAGTTTTATTGATTACAATGAGACACATCAATACAATCATTCTTCCCTTTCAAACATCTACATATATATATAGCAGTCACCCCCTCATTTTAGTTTTTAATTTATTTGTTTTAAACATTTAAAATGGTAATAATAATTTATTTGATGGTTTTACACAGCATAAGATTTTTTTTTCAATTTCAAAATGTGTAACAGAAAGCGAATAAATTTAAATGACAATCTTAACCTATTTACGAATCAGGAATATAGTAAGCTAAAGGTAATGTGTTTCATTTGGTATCATATAATAATTCTACAATATCTATGCAAAAAAAGAAATAAGAGATTTTTAAGTAAAACACATAATGCTATTGTATATACATTTAATGCACAGTAAGTTTGTCGTGGTTTCATTTTAAAAAATTTAGATTTTCAAACACTTTCTTACGAGACTAAAAATATTAGTTGTTTCCCTTAACGGTCTTCATTACAAATGAGAAATAACTAGATCAAATGAAGAAAGTCAAAATTGTGTTCAAATTATATATATATATATATATATATATATATATATATATATATATATATATATATATATATATATATATATATATAATGAGGGTATAGAGGACAAATGCAGTGTACCCACTTTTTAGGTCAAATCGATGTATATTTATATTGATACTGTAAATAATACAAGCTACAAGAACACTAATGTACAACGTCAGAAAAGTAGAATGCAAATATTTTATGAATGATTAAACATAATATTTTGCACTTTTTACTTTCTCGTATATACGAAGTATAGAGAAAGTCTTGTAATCGTGCAAAAAAAAATCGAGATTTTTACAAATCTCGACGTTTCACACCTCACTGATACGGAAAAACATAATTTTGCAATCTTGTCCGTATGTCTGTGTGTCTGTGTGTGTGTGTGTGTCTGTCTGTCTGTCCGTGTGTAAACACGATAACTTGAGTACCGTTACAGCTAGGTTGATGAAATTTCATATATAAGTATTTATTCAAAATCGTAGATCCGTATCAACTTTTGAGCGATTTCCGATAAACGGAAGTGGTACTTTTCCTACTTTGAATTTTTCAAAAGCCTATAACTTGAGTACTATTTCAGATAGATACATGAAATTTTCTACGTAAGTAAAAGATCTAATTCTCTACCTTCTATTAAATTTTGAGTCATTTCCGTTGACTGGATGTAGTACTTTACGCTACTTCCGATTTCTCAAAAAACTAATGTAAATTTTAAAAGTAATAATAATATTGCGCACTATTATACGCTTTTTTATTTGGCGTTCACTTGGTGTGCAATTAATTTGTCTACGAGATTTTATTCTATTTTTAAAACTTTAAGTATTTAAAATGGATTAAAAATCATGTCTATAGCCCGAGTTCCCATCCCCTATTATTTTATATAAGAATATTCGAGAAAGTTTAGGGGAGATCACTCCCGGTTTATTAAATATTGGAATAAGATTCATACACTCATTTTTTCTCGAGATCATGTTTTTATGGACATACTGCATTTGTCTTCTATACCCTCGATATATGCATTCATATATGCATATGACAAACACAATCCCAGCGTTGTATAAAAAAATCACAAAAGGTTAACGCAATCACCTCCCTATGTATGTAACACTGTTGCCTTATCACAAACGCCTGATTATATATTTTATACATATATATATATATATATATATATACATATATATATATATATATATATATATATATATATATATATATATATATATATATATATATATATATATATATATATATATATATATATATATATATATATATGTGTATAAGCGGAGGGGGGCCTATATGTATATATATATATATATATATATATATATATATATATATATATATATATATATATATATATATATATATATATATATATATATATATATATATATATAAGATATATATAAGATATATATAAGATATATATAAGATATATATAAGCGGGGGGGGGCCAAATTGAAAGTTCGTCCCGGGCGCCTGAAGGGTCGCTACGCCTCGGTCAGGCTCCACCCATACAACTACAGCCAGCTGTCAGGCTCCACCCATACAACTACATCCAGCTATCAGGCTCCACCCATACAACTACATCCAGCTATCAGGCTCCACCCATACAACTACAGCCAGCTATCAGGCTCCACCCATACAACTACAGCCAGCTATCAGGCTCCACCCATACAACTACAGCCAGCTATCAGGCTCCACCCATACAACTACAGCCAGCTATCAGGCTCCACCCATACAACTACAGCCAGCTATCAGGCTCCACCCATACAACTACAGTCAGATGTAACATCATATGCTATCAGGCTGCACACACATAAACACACGCACACATACACACACACAGACACACAGAGATCCCTAACTCGGCCATTCGCCACGGACCAGCGTGTTCGACACTTGTTTCCGGTCAAGGAATATTTAAAGCTTCCGGTCTGGAACTAGGCTATTCTTATTATTTTTATTAGGTAATATTTTTGTTACTGCATATAAAAATAAACTCACACCCACAAGGTTAATGTTATCGTAACTAGAATGCCCGTCTTCCAAAGTCTCGAGCTGGTGTTAGGGGCGGCGTGGGGTAGAGCTAAGGGAGGCGTGGGCTGGTTCTAGGGGAGGCGTGGGGTAAAGCTAGAGGAGGCGTGGGGTAGAACTAGGGGAGGCGTGTGGTAGAGTTAGGGGAGGCGTGGGGTAGAGCTAGGGGAGGCGTGGGGTAGAGAGGGGAGGCGTGGGGTAGAGCTAGGGGAGGCGTGGGGTAGAGAGGGGAGGCGTGGGGTAGAACTAGGGGAGGCGTGGGGTAGAGAGGGGAGGCGTGGGGTAGAACTAGGGGAGGCGTGGGGTAGAGCTAGGGGAGGCGTGGGGTAGAGCTAGGGGAGGCGTGGGGTAGAGTTAGGGGAGGCGTGGGGGAGTGCTAGGGGAGGCGTGGGGTAGAGCTAGGGGAGGCGTGGGGTAGAACTAGGGGAGGCGTGTGGTAGAGTTAGGGGAGGCGTGGGGTAGAGCTAGGGGAGGCGTGGGGTGGTCCTAGGGGAGGCGTGGGGTAGAGTTAGGGGAGGCGTGGGGTAGAACTAGGGGAGGCGTGTGGTAGAGTTAGGGGAGGCGTGGGGTAGAGCTAGGGGAGGCGTGGGGTAGAACTAGGGGAGGCGTGTGGTAGAGTTAGGGGAGGCGTGGGGTAGAGCTAGGGGAGGCGTGGGGTAGAGCTAGGGGTGGCGTGGGGTAGAGTTAGGGGTGGCGTGGGGTAGAGTTAGGGGAGGCGTGGGGTAGAACTAGGGGAGGCGTGGGGTAGAACATGGGGAGGCGTGGGGTAGAACATGGGGAGGCGCGGGGTAGAGTTAGGGGAGGCGTGGGGTAGAGTTAGGGGTGGCGTGGGGTAGAACTAGGGGAGGCGTGGGGTAGAACATGGGGAGGCGCGGGGTAGAGTTAGGGGAGGCGTGGGGTAGAGTTAGTGGAGGCGTGGGGTAGAGAGGGGAGGCGTGGGGTGGAACTAGGGGAGGCGTGGGGTAGAGCTAGGGGAGGCGTGGGGTAGAACTAGGGGAGGCGTGTGGTAGAACTAGGGGAGGCGTGTGGTAGAGTAAGGGGAGGCGTGGGGTAGAACTAGGTGAGGCGTGGGGTAGAGCTAGGGGAGGCGTGGGGTAGAGCTAGGGGAGGCGTGGGGTAGAGCTAGGGGAGGCGTGGGGTAGAACATGGGGAGGCGTGGGGTGGTGCTAGGGGAGGCGTGGGGTAGAACTAGGGGAGGCGTGGGGTAGAGAGGGGAGGCGTGGGGTAGAACTAGGGGAGGCGTGGGGTAGAACATGGGGAGGCGTGGGGTGGTGCTAGGGGAGGCGTGGGGTAGAGTTAGGGGAGGCGTGGGGTAGAACTAGGGGTGGCGTGGGGTAGAACTAGGGGAGGCGTGGGGTAGAGAGGGGAGGCGTGGGGTAGAACTAGGGGAGGCGTGGGGTAGAACATGGGGAGGCGTGGGGTGGTGCTAGGGGAGGCGTGGGGTAGAAATAGGGGAGGCGTGGGGTAGAGAGGGGAGGCGTGGGGTAGAACTAGGGGAGGCGTGGGGTAGAGCTAGGGGAGGCGTGGGGTAGAGTTAGGGGAGGCGTGGGGTAGAGAGGTGAGGCGTGGGGTAGAACTAGGGGAGGCGTGGGGTAGAACTAGGGGAGGCGTGGGGTGGTGCTAGGGGAGGCGTGGGGTAGAGTTAGGGGAGGCGTGGGGTAGAGTTAGAGGAGGCGTGGGGTAGAGAGGGGAGGCGTGGGGTAGAGCTAGGGGAGGCGTGGGGTAGAGAGCGGAGGCGTGGGGTAGAGCTAGGGGAGGCGTGGGGTAGAACTAGGGGAGGCGTGGGGTAGAGAGGGGAGGCGTGGGGTAGAGCTAGGGGAGGCGTGGGGTAGAACTAGGGGAGGCGTGTGGTAGAGTAAGGGGAGGCGTGTGGTAGAGAGGGGAGGCGTGGGGTAGAGTAAGGGGAGGCGTGGGGTAGAGAGGGGAGTCGTGTGGTAGAGAGGGGAGGCGTAGGGTAGAGCTAGGGGAGGCGTGGGGTAGAGAGGGGAGGCGTGGGGTAGAGCTAGGGGAGGCGTGGGGTAGAACTAGGGGAGGCGTGGGGTAGAGCTAGGGGAGGCGTGGGGTATAGCTAGGGGAGGCGTTGGGTAGAACTAGGGGAGGCGAGGGGTAGAACTAGGGGAGGCGTGGGGTAGAACTAGGGGAGGCGTGGGGTAGAGAGGGGAGGCGTGGGGTAGAGAGGGGAGGCGTGGGGTAGAGCTAGGGGAGGCGTGGGGTAGAACTAGGGGAGGCGTGTGGTAGAGCTAGGGGAGGCGTGGGGTAGAGTTAGGGGAGGCGTGGGGTAGAGTTAGGGGAGGCGTGGGGTAGAACTAGGGGAGGCGTGGGGTAGAACTAGGGGAGGCGTGGGGTAGAACTAGGGGAGGCGTGGGGTGGTTCTAGGGGAGGTGTGGGGTAGAACTAGGGGAGGCGTGGGGTAGTTAGGGGAGGCGTGGGGTAGAGAGGGGAGGCGTGGAGTAGAAAATGGGGAGGCGTGGGGTAGAGAGGGGTGGCGTGGGGTAGAACTAGGGGAGGCGTGGGGTAGAGAGGGGAGGCGTGGGGTAGAGAGGGGAGGCGTGTGGTAGAGAGGGGAGGCGTGGGGTAGAGTTAGGGGAGGCGTGGGGTAGAGAGGGGAGGCGTGGGGTAGAACTAGGGGAGGCGTGGGGTAGAGAGGGGAGGCGTGGGGTAGAGAGGGGAGGCGTGGGGTAGAACTAGGGGAGGCGTGGGGTAGAACTAGGGGAGGCGTGGGGTAGAACTAGGGGAGGCGTGGGGTAGAGTTAGGGGAGGCGCGGGGTAGAGTTAGGGGAGGCGTGGGGTAGAGCTAGGGGAGGCGCGGGGTAGAACATGGGGAGGCGTGGGGTAGAGTTAGGGGAGGCGCGGGGTAGAGTTAGGGGAGGCGTGGGGTAGAGTTAGGGGAGGCGCGGGGTAGAGTTAGGGGAGGCGTGGCGTAGAGTTAGGGGAGGCGTGGGGTAGAGCTAGGAGAGGCGCGGGGTAGAGTTAGGGGAGGCGTGGGGTAGAACTAGGGGAGGCGTGGGGTAGAACTAGGGGAGGCGTGGGGTAGAGTTAGGGGAGGCGCGGGGTAGAGTTAGGGGAGGCGTGGGGTAGAGTTAGGGGAGGCGTGGGGTAGAGTTAGGGGAGGCGTGGGGTAGAGCTAGGGGAGGCGCGGGGTAGAGTTAGGGGAGGCGTGGGGTAGAACTAGGGGAGGCGTGGGGTAGAGCTAGGGGAGGTAGTGGGGTAGAACATGGGGAGGCGTGGGGTAGAACTAGGGGAGGCGTGTGGTAGAGTAAGGGGAGGCGTGGGGTAGAGCTAGGGGAGGCGTGGGGTGGTGCTAGGGGAGGCGTGGGGTAGAGTTAGGGGAGGCGTGGGGTAGAACTAGGGGAGGCGTGGGGTAGAGCTAGGAGAGGCGCGGGGTAGAACTAGGGGAGGCGTGGGGTAGAGCTAGGGGAGGCGTGGGGTAGAGCTAGGAGAGGCGCGGGGTAGAACTAGGGGAGGCGTGGGGTGGTGCTAGGGGAGGCGTGGGGTAGATCTAGGGGAGGCGTGGGGTAGAGCTAGGAGAGGCGTGGGGTAGAGCTAGGGGAGGCGTGGGGTAGAGCTAGGGGAGGCGTGGGGTAGAGCTAGGAGAGGCGTAGGCTGGTGCTAGTGGGCTGGTGCTAGGAGAGGCGTGGGTAAAGCTAGGGGAGGCTTGGGCTGGTGCTTTTTCTTACCAACTAGGCATGCTGCCCAGCTTCGCTTAGGCTTTCGAAAACATTGAGAATTTGCATGCTTAATTAATTCGCCCGAGGGTCGGTCTACGACCTCAAGAGTTATGAAGAGGTTCCTCCGTGGACATTTTTTTTTCGATTTATAGCTCATATAAGGTACCGGTTAGTCGAGGTCAGTTTTGACCCCCTCATCGTAGACTTTTCGGCCAACCGGCCCCCGTGTTCTGTCGCCCCAAGGCAAGATCCTGCCAAATTTGAAGCGCCTGCGGCGCCGGGAAGTGCCCTATCGGACACCCGACAATCTAGATCTAGATCTAGATTCCTAAAAGAATTTTTTTTTTTAAAGTTTAGCCCGAGCATAATAATACGGAGAATGAAACACGTATTTTAAAATCTTAACTTACGCGAATATACCTATTCTTTCAAATTAATTTTTTTATCCCAAATTAGCCAGTTCCAAACAAAGATTTTGAATAAAATAAATAAGTCTTGAAATAGTTTAGTCCTAATATAGAAATTTATTTTTGGAATTGATTTTAGAGAAGTTAGAGTCTAAATCTAGATCTTAGCGTCTACGTCTAGATCTAGTTATTGCGTAGATTTAGATTTAGATTTAGTCTAGATCTAGAATCTCTAGATCTAGAATCCAAATACATAAAATAAATTTTATGAGTTTAGGCCGGAAAAATTGTATTGTATACATTTCATAGTGTACGTAGATCTAAATCAAATTTGAATGAAATAGTTCATTTCTTTTCATTCTAAACACGGCAGATGACGTCATTAGATAATGTATAAGCAATAGTGACGTCACAGTTTTATGCGTTCTTTTTCACATATATTAATGCTTTTCCGGTTGCATAAATAATACTGTTTCTCTACATTCGAATACGCCTTTAATTTTTATTTTTCTTCTTTAAATAAAATTGTGGTTATACATTTAAAACATCTAACATATTATTTTCAACAAAAGTCCGTAAAAAGTTCTCGATATATCGCTGCCGATTCTGACGTGATGTCCGGCGAAAAATTTTTGCGGACAGAGAGAGAGAGAGAGAGAGAGATGTGCGAACGTGGGGATTTATATATTATTAGGATTTAATATATATGATGTTGGATTATTTAAAATAACTTTATTCATCCTTCATTAAATTTGATTACTTTAAAAAACGAATGAGATGTGGAGGCGTAATACTTTAATAAAAACGACAAAAACTAGAATGAAAAATTTTACCCAACCGAGAGTGACTACTGTACATTCATGTCAAAAGCATTGACGACAAAGAAATGTGTAAATTGTTAGATTATTAATTTTTAGTTGAACACAATGGTAGAGATGGCAACAATAAATGTTATAAAGCTCCAACACACAATGTTAATTTTGTCGTGAAAAGATACCTTGTTTAATTTGTTTTCCCTTGGATATATAATATACAGCGTCAGTTTTGCCTTGAATGTTCGCTTTAGTATTACAGTTTTATTACAGTTTTCATTATCGGTTTGTGAGGACTGATACAGATTTACAATAGTAATACTTCTTTCTTACAGTCATTTAAGATGGTATACTTATACATAGACCTAATAAAAAACGTCGAATTACAATTTTAATTTAAAAACCTGAAAATGCAAATGGTGATTTAAGGTATTTTTTTTTTCTCCATCGGCGTGGTGGGTTGAGAGGATTTGGGCTTATAAGTAGAGCTGAAATAAATTTGAGATTAAAGAAAAATTATAAATATTATAAGCAACCGGAACATTCTTCCCTTTCAAACATTTATATCTATGGCAGTCCTCCCGCATGTTTTTTTTTGTTTTAATAAATTTACCTTGTTTATTTTTTTTATTAAAAAAAAACGTATTAATAACAAGCTTTTATGTAATAATCCTCAAAAAAGTAGAAAAGAAATGATTTTCTTTAAATATTACCTTGTTTAATAGCTAAAAAGTTAGCAGAAATTATGAGATGACCTAAAGTTCATTTTTCTTTCTTCAAATAAATTTTCAAAAACATAACATTGAGTGTGATGTATTAATTTATTACTTGCTAAACGAGGATTTGTTTAGTAATATTTATTTTTATTTTTCTAAGGAGAAGAAGTCGTGTCATAAATACATGTATGTTTAAAATTCGAAGCTATTAAGTTACCATTTGTTTCCGCTAGCTTTAGGCCTATCTGCCTCAGCGAAATTCATTGTTATCTTAATTCCTATATTGATTTATCTCCCTCTAATTATTCCCTCCCTTTATCGAGTCTCTATCGTGTAAAGAAAAAAGGTGGAAAATTCCTGTCATCCGTCCTCCATAGTTCTCTCCCTTTGTCCGCATTCTATGATGTACAAGCCACTAATTGCTTCCCCTTACAGATTTATTTAGGATAATTGCCACTCTGTAGCCATTCCGTTATTGGAATAATCATCAATATACGAACTAATACTGGCCCGTGATGTGGCCATCGATTCATCATCGATACCCGATAGGATGACTCGAGACAATACGATGGCTGGGGGTTGAGCAGGGGAGGCGACTTTTTGTTGGAAGCTGTTGACTTAATCAAGATTACACGATGATGGTCGTTAGACGGTGGTTGGGGCATGGTGTTTTTGTGGGGGTGGTAGTGCGGGTGGGTGGTGCTAGACGGTTGATATAAATGGGAGGGGGTTTTGATTCTTTGAGGGCTGAGGAGGGGGTTGTGTGTGTTGTTGAAATAATAAAGATAGTGTGTGAGGGGGGGGGGGGGGTGATAGCTTTTAGAGACAGTGACGGCCGAGGATAAGACAATGGTTGGGGTTGACAGTTATTAGAGTGACTGGAGGGGGGGGGGGTATAGAGGGGCAGTTTGAGTGCAGTTCATACGGGCGTCAAATAGGGTCAGTTAGACGAGTTGGTGATTTCGACAGAAGGAAAAAAATGGGTCCATCATTTTGGTTTAGTATTGGAAGACGTTTTGAGGACTTTATATTCTTGTAGTAAGTGGTGTAGTTATTGTTGACAGTGAATGATTCTTGTGGTAAGTTGTGCAATGATTGTTGGCAATGACTGATTCTCGTGAACAGCTACAATCCGAATATATAATGTAAATTCATCATTACTGTTATTTGGGATTCCTCATAGACATTATATAATTATATAAGATCATTCAAATATATATATATATATATATATATATATATATATATATATATATATATATATATATATATATATATATATATATATATATATATATATGTATATATATATATATAGTATCGATATATATATCGATATATAGGCCTACGTATGTATATTAAAATGTATACAAACATATAATATCATGTCTATATGTACATATATAAGTATATTCCATTCCTAAACAAAATGTCCATAACTGCTATTGTTTACACGAGAAAGTCTAGAGACTGTAGGTTCAGGGGAGAGAAAGAAAGCTGTGCACCCACAATTTCTCAACACAAAAAAACCCCATCTATTTTGCTTATGTAAGTCGATCCCTAACAATTTACCCATAAAGCACCACAACGCAAGTGCTCCCAGAATTCATGTCGATCAACGCCCATCTATCCTACTTATCGTCAGCGGTTGGTTGTCTACTTTCAACGATCTGCACATTGTAACAATCTCGAATTTACAGCACAAATATTAGACCCAGCCCCATGTCTAGAAGACAAATGTGTTTACAAAATGTACCCGTTTTGATTCGGGTTAATGTTTTGTTATTCCCCCCCTCCCCCTCCCCCACCTCTTTGATATTTATTTGGAAAAAAAAAACATCATTTTTTATGTTGTAAAATTACGAAAAGTTAATTCATTTTAAACTTTCACTTCTAAAGTAAATCAGTTAAAGAAAGTTGTTGTTGTTTTTTTAAATCGCGATTTAAATAAATTGTTTTGCCGAACGTTACGTATCACCTGACGTAAAGGGGCACAATCCTTGATTTGTGAATCAATAAACGAATAGCTTACCTCCCCTGAGAGAAGTTCTCTCCCCTTTTCCCTGCCCTGCTATTTTTCATTCAATCACACAGGCAAAAAAAAAACTTAATTTTTTTTAATGAATGTTTGCTCATCTCCCCTTGCTCTGACCGCAAGGGGGCGCTATCGCAGCCCGAAAACAAGGTACCTGGTCCTACCCCCCCCCCCCCCCACGTCATCGTCCGTAATGGTCATTGCAGACATGATAAATACATTTTTCACAGACAGGACCAGGGGCCTATTTGCATATTTGGGCCGGTGCCTGAACGTATACAGCAAAACGATTTGTCTGACGGATCTCGATACAAACAATTAATCAGATACGCTTCATTGCTGCTGGGGGTGACGGCGAGGGATTGTTCACGTGAGGCTAATTACCGGGCTTTAATCAACCACGGAATTTAGATTATTGTGCTAAGCGGGTCAGAGACCACGGGTCAAAGGTTAGAATATCGATTTTTATTTTTTTTATTTTATTTTTTACTGTTCGTCCTATATATTTTGCTAGCGATGCAGATCTATTTATAGAATCATCATTAACCCCAAAGAGCTGTGCCTTATGTTGTGTTAACGATAGAGTGTTATCAATTAACATAGGGAAATGTTACCATGTGTGCCGGTGGAGACGAAAAATTGTACAGAATTAAGTCGGGATCCGCTTGTGGCTAACTCAGCACTAATGCGTACCTGGCATAAGTAGAATTACCATAGGCAAGTGTTACTCATTGTGGAGATAGACTCCAGCGGTGGAACGTGCAATGACAAAATTGTACACAATTAAGTCTGGACCTGCTCTTAGCTGCTTCAGCGTTAATGCGTACCTGTCATAAGTTGGGAGAAACAATTGCTCTGGTTTTACAACTACATTAGAACATGTAGACACAAAAATCTACTTCATCTTCCCTATTCCATTATAAAGACTGCAAGCAGTGAGTTTAATTATGATAAACTTTAAAAAGCTTTATCAAACTAGTAAGACTTCAATTAATATTGAGCGTTAAATATCCAAATTATTTCAAATTATGGATTATAAATAATCGGAATTTTTTTCTTTTAGATTTTGTAGATTTTTGTAGATAACTAAAGTTAATAGATCTAGATCCTTTGCATGACTAATGAACAAATTAACACGTGGGTCAAACAAGACTTAATTGATTGCATGTGGTCTATTCAAATTAACAAGATGTATGTTTTCGTTGTAATCCATTTACTCCTACGCATAAGTTTAAAAATAACGGTTGCCTTAGATAACTCAACTATGTAGGTTTTAACATAACACTCGTCTAACATAAAGCCTACTTTTTCTTCAAATAGCATCAGTTGTTTGACACCGATTCAGATATTTAAAGACAGAAGCAAACACCCGTGTCAACACAATACAGCCTAACACAAATAGACAGACAGACATTCTCTGACATACGGGTCTTCTGACAGACATTTTCTGACGGACCAGGCTTGCACTAGATAGACAGACATTCTTAGTCCGTGTCACAATGTTAAGGCTGTAATGAGGTGTGCCTCGGGCTAGGTTCCCCAACAACACGTTCGGTATATGATCCTATGAGTTCAGTTCTACGTTTAGTAGACAGAGGAAATGTATGTACATCATACAATGGTTGGCCTTTCACTAGACACACACCGAATTCACAAACATACAAGAACAATCATAAAATGACATACAATACAAACGTCAAAAATACTGATATCTAAATTACATACAATCAAAGCACAAAAACATAAAAATATTCCACACACATACACACGTTATACAAAATCAATCACAAACTAAAAAATAATATTAAAATTACGTACAAACATCTCTTCATAATAAAATATTTATATAATCACCAGCACACGCAAAACATATGCTCATACACAGAAAAGTCATTACATAAAACATTTAGAATGACAAACACATACGAGCATTTCAAAGATATTGAAACCTCATTTACAATCATATTTCTAATTACAAACAAATACTTCTTTGCAATCTTATTTTAATTATTAAATTATCATATTTCTTTCATTTATTGAACGATCCGTAATAGATTTTAAATATTTAGCGAAATATCATTTTCTTGATAAAGCCATTATCTTATTTTTTTTTCGGATGAATTCTGTGAAACCCAAATGTCAATAGGGTTTCTGGCATACCAGTCGGGGTCAAAGGTCACTGGGCATTACGTGGTGTTTCATAGCTGTAATCTGATTGGCTCGCCTCGTGAACACTGCTCAACATGACGGAGTGTGTGGGTGGCGTGTGTTACGGGCTTTTTTTTGTTTTTCTATAATGTTTTTTTGTTAGTGAGTCCCGAACTAGTGGGTCAAAAATGACCCATGTTAGGGTTCACTCCTGTTTCATGTCAGAAGACCATACATGACCCATGCTAGTGTGTCATCTACTACCCAATGGATCCCACATGACCCAGTAACATGGGTCCCACATGACCCATGTTTGTAGGACACACATGACCCATGCTAGTGTGTCATCTATGACCCAGTAACATGGGTCCCACATGACCCAGTAACATGGGTCCCACATGACCCAGTAACACGGGTCCCACATGACCCAGTAACACGGGTCCCACATGACCCAGTAACACGGGCCCACATGACCCAGTAACACGGGTCCCACATGACCCAGTAACACGGGTCCCACACGACCCAGTAACACGGGTCCCACATGACCCATGCTAATGGATAAAAAAATGTCTTTGGGCAAATTTCAAAACTCGTTTAATGTTCTTTTTATCGTTGCCCACTTTCTTCTATTGGGTGTATTTTACAGATTACCTATTGGCTGTATTTTACAGATTACCTATTGGCTGTATTTTACAGATTACCTATTGGCTGTATTTTACAGATTACCTATTGGCTGTATTTTACAGATTACCTATTTCCACATACATCGTATCTATTTTATTTGTTTGTTAAAACTTGTTTCTACATTCTACAAAATGTAACAACATACCTACACTTCTCTGCTACAAGTCTTCCAGTTTAGTTTTTTTATTTGAACTTATCGATAGTTTAGTTTTGTGACTTGAGCTTCATCGATAGTTTAGTTTTGTGATTTGAAGCATCGATAGCTTAGTTTTGTGATTTGAAGCATCGATAGTTTAGTTTTGTGATTTAAACTCATCGACAGTTCAGTCTTGTGATTTGAAATCATCGATAGTTAAGTCACATTTTTCATTAGACAGTAAATGAGAACCCTTGTATTTTGTAATCTCAAAGAACAAATCTTATTTGTTTTTTTTTTTGTTTTTTTTATTTATTTATTTAAAGAATATGTTCAAACGAACAAATCTTATTTGTTACGTAATTAGAAAACAGCTTTATGTTATTATTATTCTGATTACTTAAGATATTTTATTTGTAAAAAAACAGTTTTTAATTGTGGTATTGTTTCTATCTAAAATTATTTTCTAGACAGGTTAGCTCAAAAAAAAACTACATCTCAATTCATGACAGGATGATAAGGCTATTTGTTGTTCAGACTTCTAAAATTCCAATTTAATTACACTCTGCATGCAACCAATGAAACAATAATTTTATGAAAATCGGGTTCCTTTGATGCAAGGAAACCGTGTATCTGATACAAGTTACCTCCCTTGATCTGACAATGCGTGGTGTTTTGTTTCATACAGATCAATATAATTGCTTTATTTATCAATACTATTGTTAGTCGTAAATTGCTTATCTCGACTCTCCTTTGTGTGTAATCTCCTTGACGCCATTTTGTAATGAAATTACTTTTTTTTTTACTTCTGAATGAGAAAAAAACAACTCAATCCAGAAATCAATTCAGTGAAAACCTAGATTCGAGAAAATCGAAAAAAAAACATTAAAAATCTAAATTATATAGAATAAATCGAAGGATGGGGTATAAAATAAGGAAGTTAAGGTAGCCTAATAGAAACATTCGCGTATTTTCGTAGGTGAAAACAAAAAAATTGGCCAGGTAGTTCAATACAAACAGGCTGCCCGGTAAGCCGATGTCAGGCTATTTTCTCTGGATCTCCCAGTAACATCAGTCCAGCTCTCGCCTGTTCTGATGACGTTAAGCTCATTGTTTCTTAAGCTCCGAGCTTCGCGAATCGAAGAGGTATTTTCGGTCGTCGGGTTGGAGGTCACGTGATCGGATTTACCCATGACTCGACGGGGGGGGGGGGGGGGCTGGACGGTTTGGGCAGAGGTCATCGGTCAAGGATTTTTCTGAAGATTGATCTAAGATTGTAATTGGGTGTCAACAACTGCGTTATAACGTATCAGCATGTGATAGTGTGCGTGAACAATTGTATGTATGTGTGTGAATGTGTGATAGGTTGTGTATGTATTGTAGTATGGTTTTTAAAATTGCTAGTCTGATTTTCATCGAGTATTTGTTTAAGTAATGCTGTATATGAGATTTTTAAATATGTCTGTATGTCGTATTAATATGTCTCTGTGATATTGTGACAGATTGTATGCACATGTATGGCATTTTTTTGTATGTTAGTATTTTATTTAATTATGTTTTATGCAAATACTAATATGTTTCTGACCGCGAATGTGTTGAATACAGAGTGTGTGCATAATTGAGGAATATGTGTAGCTCCTGGGTACATGTCTATGTATAATGTAGGTCCCTTGACAGTTATTTATTGTTGAGACGAGATGACATGCATGTATCATATTGTGGTGAACACGCAGATAATGAAGCTAAAAAACTGTATTGTATAATGTAACTGTCACAGTTTATTTTCTTCAGTCTACCTTGTTAACCCTGGTTTTTTTTGGACAAAATTTCGCTTAAAAACCAAAAGAAAACTCATCTTTAGACATTTTTTAAAAATATAACTCAATTATTTTTATTAATATTTATTTCATCTATTTATTTATTTATGTTCTAATCAGACAAAATGAACATAGTAAAGCACTTTCGTGAAAAATATTATGACATTAAAAGCTATAACCCAGCCAAATATCAAAGATTGCTACACGTCCATATAATGGGTGGCTAAGAATATAACCATGGAGATACATCCCAGACACTTACTGCACTTACCCCTGTCCACTAGGCCCGGGGAACTGAAAGCCACGTCAACTGACACCCAAGTACATAACGATACCCTATGTCTCCCCCGCTCCTATCCGAATGTCTTTAAGATTCTTCACTTGACATCCAAGTATATAACCCTATCATGAGATGTACCAGTGCCACCCCCTCAGAGTTTCTTCCAGGCATCTCTTCGGGGGGACCAGAGCCACCCCCTCCCGAAGAAAGTCTACCGCCCCCCCCCCCCCCCCAAAAATTTCAAGTGCCCCCCCCCCCCCCCGGAGAAAAAAGTCTGGAAGAAAAACTGCACCTCCTACCCCACCCCACTCCCCCACCTCCCATCCCCCCGTCTGCAGTAAGCTCGAGGCCATACAGATTTAAGTACGTGAATGATCGAAATTCAGTCACTCCACCTCATCTAACTGGCCATTTTAGGATTACTCGAAACGGAAGCTGGGCTCGATGGTGTTCAATGTGACATTCTAGCATTCTGAGACTTGACTTATGGAGACTGGTTTAGAATTTACTTTTGACTGAAGATGGAAATTACTTTTGACTTTGACTGGGGACTACTTATGACATATTACTTTTGATCGAAGACAGGAGTTACTTTTGACTTGAGTGGTTACTTTTGACTGGACTGAAGTTACTTTTGACTGAAGACTGAAGTTACTTTTGACTGAATCAGACTGCAGTTACTTTTGACTGAATCAGACTGCAGTTACTTTTGACTGAATCAGACTGCAGTTACTTTGACCAGAGACGAGTTTCTGAAGGAAATTATAATCTTAAAATCTCCATCTTTCGATCAGGCGAAGGGAAGTAACCCAATTATCTCCAACGCCCGATTCTGACGCAGTGCACATTCGTAAAACCAGCAAGGGAAACAACCCACAAATAACCCCTTCAAAAAAGGCCAAGAATCTCTTCGCTAGAGACTATTTTCACATGTTAGGGCGCAGTAGTATGGAATTTGATTTTTTTTTTGCTCACATTTAAAAACCAGTGGTGTTTTTATGCTAGATTGCACATTTAAAATACTTTGTAAACAATGCCGTTTATTCCGAGGTGGGGGGGGGGAGGTTCGTTTACCTCCAAATAGTGTTGTGGTGTGACGGGTGTTTTCAATGAGCAACGACCGGCAACTTTAACCGGCAACTTGAACCGGCAACTTGAACCGGCAACTTGAACCGGCTAGACCTCAAAGCACGCGAACTAGAACAGAAGCCAAGCTATTTCACCTATTTCAGCGTAGATAATTCATCGCACAAAAAAAGATCGTTTCGCCTTATAATTAGACTTAATACATGGATAAAATGAAGCTGTCGGCCTTGATAAACGACGGCGTTGAAGAGATCTTTTATCGGTTAAATCGAAAAGCCGCTGAACAATATCGAAACAAATGTGTTTTTTTTTTAGTTGCGGATTGTTTCCGTCTTGCCGGAATATGATGGGGTATTCCCTCCCCTTCAACATTCGAATAAAAAATTCCGTTTTATTTATTTTTTTAACCAATCTGAATTCTTCGCTGTACATCTCATCAGAATTGTCTTATTTTTGACGTTCGTCTCAAGACACGGATAGGCAGATGAAGTAGAGTTTCCTCGGTATATCTCTATGCCCATCCTTCTTAAAATTTACAGCATGTTTCCACTGTCACTTTATTTTACTTAACTCTTTAAGCCTGTGATTATTTTCACGTTTTACCGGAATTATTAGTTTTCACTCATTTTTTTTCAGTATCTGCGGCTAAATGACCCATATCTTTTTACCCGTTAATTTAAACCCCACACATATTCGATACAAATTAATCGTAATTAAATGCCCTACACACTAATATCAGTTTTAAGTAATTATTTATTTATTGAAGAAAGATAATTACTTTGTTTTAAAGAAGAAAAAATGAAGAGTTGATTTTTTATGGGCCAAAAAATACGCTTCTCTCGGGAAAATTAATAATAAGAATTACTTTTTATGAGTACTTTTTCATAGAAAACAAAAGTTCGTCCATTTTCTTAAAATAATCATGGATTGGATTAGTCTCACTATAAATACTTTAATTTTTGTTAATTATATAATGCGGTGACTTAAACGTTTAGACTCGGCCGCTGAACGGCATTTCGCAGCGTTACAAAATGCCGTTTTTCGAGTTGTTTTACAAAAAAAAATATTTTTTTTCCTTGCTAAACCTGTGACTCTTTCTTCTTCTTCTTCGTTCTTAATTTTAATGTTGTAATGGATTTCCTCCAACACAATTAAGTATACGTGTCAACCGTGACTCTATTCCTGTGACTTTTTTCTTGTGACTTTTTTATTTCCTCACACTCCCCAAAAACACCCCAACCCTATTTTTGTTATATATTTTATCCTACTTAACCGAGCAACGATCTAGTCACGTGACTCAGACCCCCACAAGTCTGGCGCCGAGTTTGTCTCCCACTGACCAGCACCAGACGTCCGGTACTGACCTAATGAGTTTTTGATAGCGGACAATAGCCCTCACGTCCTCCGGTCTTAGCCGGCTGGTCGAGGTGGTCAAGCCAATGAGTGATCCATCTTTACGTGGTGGGCAGCTAACGACGTCCGGCTCATCTGTTTGAACTAATCGGGTGTTTTCCGATAATCTCTAAACTAAATGTCTTTTGATATGTGGGGGCCACTAATCTCTAAACTAAATGTCTTTTGATATTTGTGTGGCTCTAATCTCTAAACTAAATGTCTTTTGATATTTGGGTGCCACTAATCTCTAAACTAAATGTCTTTTGATATTTGGGTGCCACTAATCTCTAAACTAAATGTCTTTTGATATTTTAGTGCCACTAATCTCTAAACTAAATGTCTTTTGATATTTGGGTGCAAATTCTCTAAACTAAATGTCTTTTGATATTTGGGTGCAAATTCTCTAAACTAAATGTCTTTTGATATTTGGGTGCAAATTCTCTAAACGAAATACCTTTTGATATTTTGGTGACTCTAATCTCTAAACTAAACGTTATTTTAATATTTGGGTGCCACTAATCTCTAAACTAAAAGTCTTTTGATATTTGAATGCCATTAATCTCTAAACTAAATGTTATTTCAATATTTTGGTGCTAATAATCTCTAAGCTAAATACCTTTTGATATTTGGATGTCACTAATCTCTATACTAAAAATTGTTTTAATATTTTGGTGCCAATAATTTCTAAATAAAATTACTCTTTATACAAATTTTAATGATCTTTATTACTAATGACTTTTTCCTAACATTTAACTTCCAAAAATGTATCAAAAAATGACTTTCCTCTAATTTTTAACCAAACCAAAAAAAAAAAAAGATCACTGTGCTATATTCTGTTGATTACCGGCATTCTAACAAAAATAAGTGTACCCAAGCAAACAAGCTTAACCAACATAAACTCGGCAACTGTAGTAACAAACTTTAATTGAACCCACGTGACTATTGGGTAATCAACAACTGTACACGTGCGCGATTATTGAATGTTATTGCCTGTTCGAACCACGCCGATGTGACAGTAAAACGTTTATAAATTATATTTGGTAACACAAAATACGTTCTTAGTTTATGTTAAGTTCGAGGTGGCTTGGTGTAAACTAAAGCCTCGGTTAGCTTCATACAGCTGTAGGGGCCAGAAACTGGTTTTACGTTAGCTTTATGTGGTGTTAGGTTAGGTTCAGAAACTGGTCTTACTATAGTACTTTAGTTTCATGTAACTATTAGGTGGAGGAAACACACATCAACACTAATTCACCTACTTGTACACGACGGGGACCACGATAGCTGCACAAACACAATAAATCTAAGTTTTGTCTCAACACTTCATTCCGTTATGTGATTATATTGCAACCGTTATACATACACACACACGCACACAAAAACACACACGCACACAAACACACACACAAATATATATATATATATATATATATATATATATATATATATATATATATATATATATATATATGCGTGCATGTGTACGTGTGTATGAATGCGTATGTTGGCCACCTAGTGTTTAGATTGTACACAAACATCCATTGTTCTGCCATGGAAATTAATGGATGTTTGTCTCGTTATTTAAACAGCCCCCTGCGGCGCTTGTTGACCCAGGGTGGGGGAACAAAGCTCATCAGACCCTCGACATGCCGCAACGTTTGTCTTACATGCTATGCGATACAAACGCCAGTGTTTGTGTTTGTGTGGTGACCTCTGCCACCCCCCACCCTCCCACCACCTCTCCTCCCACCACGGGTGTGTTGTGAACATGCAGACTCGAACATGCAGCCATACGTGAGTACTTCAGGACGGTGCTCGTGAGAAAGGTCAAGGCGGGATATCAATACGACAAGCACGTGTTTGTTCGGGTGTGTCAGTTATCCAGGGTCACCACACTTTATAACCGCTTCTATCTACGTCAAATTTTCTTCAACGCTGAACTTTTAAATCAGATGTTTATGTCTAGTGAAGTTTCTTACTTAGATCTATTGAATACAATGTTTTATTTTTCATTAAATCTTAAAAACATTTTTCTGGATTACATTTTTGGAAGTCTTACAGTAAGTTTTGTAGTAACACAATTTAGAATTTAACATTTATATTTAAAACTACACCCAAATAAAACATGTTTTACCATATGTGTAAAAATGTCTAAACTTGTTTATAGTGCCCTACATAAATGTGCCACATTCCAGTTTTACCAACTATCGCGATAAACAAAATTCAGTCTAAATGGGTTTGTTTTGTTGTGTTGTGTTGTGTTTTGTATCTATACTAATGCCAAGAGACCGATGCGCTGAGTTAACCAAGACAAACTAGGGGTTGGTGGTGTCTCCTCGTGGAGACAAGCGAGATTCCACAGATATCGCGAGACTTTTCTTTCTGGAACGATCGTTGGTCCACACGTGAATAGGTCTTGTCCATTTGTTGGGGGGTCTCAGCCAGTTATCTCGTGGGAGGGGGTGGAGGTGTAAGCTGGCTAGGGATGGGGTGGTGTAGGTCAGCTATATTGTGGGATGGGGTCGGGGGGGGGGGGGCAACTATCCTGTGGGGGTTGGGTTGTAGGCTAGCTATCCTGTGGGAAAGGGTGTGGTGTGTGGGCCAGCTATCCTGTGGGAAAGGGTGTGGTGTGTGGGCCAGCTATCCTGTGGGAAAGGGTGTGGTGTGTGGGCCAGCTATCCTGTGGGAAAGGGTGTGGTGTGTGGGCCAGCTATCCTGTGGGAAAGGGTGTGGTGTGTGGGCCAGCTATCCTGTGGGAAAGGGTGTGGTGTGTGGGCTAGCTATCCTGTGGGAAAGGGTGTGGTGTGTGGGCCAGCTATCCTGTGGGAAAGGGTGTGGTGTGTGGGCCAGCTATCCTGTGGGAAAGGGTGTGGTGTGTGGGCCAGCTATCCTGTGGGAAAGGGTGTGGTGTGTGGGCCAGCTATCCTGTGGGAAAGGGTGTGGTGTGTGGGCCTGCTATCCTGTGGGAAAGGGTGTGGTGTGTGGGCCAGCTATCCTGTGGGAAAGGGCGTGGTGTGTGGGCCAGCTATCCTGTCGGAAAGGGTGTGGTGTGTGGGCCAGCTATCCTGTGGGTAAGGGTGTGGTGTGTGGGCCAGCTATCCTGTGGGAAAGGGTGTGGTGTGTGGGCCAGCTATCCTGTGGGAAAGGGTGTGGTGTGTGGGCCAGTTATCCTGTGGGAAAGGGTGTGGTGTGTGGGCCAGCTATCCTGTGGGAAAGGGTGTGGTGTGTGGGCCAGCTATCCTGTGGGAAAGGGTGTGGTGTGTGGGCCAGTTATCCTGTGGGATGAGGTGGGGGCCCTAAGCCAGCTATTATGTGGGAAGGGTTGAGGTGGGGGTGTAGGTCATCTATCCTGTGGATGTGGAGTGGGGGTGTAGGCTATCTATCCTGTGGATGTGGGGTGGGGGTGTAGGCCATCTATTCTATGGGGTGGGGGTGGGGGTGGGGCGATCTCTCCCTAGCCGTGGTCAACAATCCGGACACAAACCTCTCCCTTATCAGGTGATGCATTACGGTAAACCATCTCGTGATTGTTTGCCCCGTTTTAATCGTTGTCTTCAAGATACATTGGCCGGTGGCAAGTGGCTAAAAATACCCACATTTGCATACATTTGCATACGGACTATCAATCTTGGCGCCGCGAATTTGCCATCAACTTTCCTGACCGGCCGGAGAAACCCCGTGGAGGGTAGATGGCCACAAACAGGGGGGTGGGGGAACTTCGGCGGAAGTGGAATTTGCATAGAAAAACGTCTCGGGTCGCACAAAGTGTCTACATTGTGGTTTTATAACAATGAGGGAGAGGGAGGGGGGGTAGGCGATGTTTTTTTTTTATAGTTTTTTTTTTACGGCACATGAGCTGATAGTTGATTAGGACAAGTAGGTTAGTGTTAGACTAGACATGTTGGTCAGTTCTAGACTAGACAAGTTGGCAATGTTAGACTTGACTAGACAAGTTGGTCAGTTCTAAGTTAAACAAGTTGGTCAGTGATAGAGTAGGCAAGTTGTGAGACTGGATACAAGTTGGTAAATGTTAGACTGGACACAAGTTGGTCAATGTTGGACTAGACAAGTTGGTCAGTGGGAGAATTGCGACAAGTAATAAGTGGGCGGGGTCTACTTAAAATATTCAACTTCCTGTTACTTGACCCTACTTTTTTTTCTGAAACATCATTGAAATTTCAAAATCTGAAACACATTTCAACCCAAAACAAATTTTTATACCTCACCTACCCACTTCTAGTAAGTTCGCCGATACGTCAATCCCCTACCCCAAAGACGTCAATCATTTCTGACATTAGACAAAACACAACGGGACACATCAACATCGTTTCACTGAACCTACTCACGTTTTCCTGAACCCACTCACAAGGTCAGGCTAAAGGATTGGCATCGCCTGTCTAGAGTTTCTTTCAGGCATCTCTTCAGGAACATGTGGCGGGGGGACGCGTCTACCCCCCCCCCCCCTCCCCTCTCCCAAAGCACATTTTTATAGAAAATATGTCCTTCAACAAGTGTCCGCCACCCCCCCCCCCCCTGTACGCGAAATTTCTGCTTTTCCGTACCCCGGAAGTTTCAAGTGTCGTACCCCTCCCCTCCCCAAACCCTGTAGAAAAAGCTTTAAAAGAAACACTGCAACTGGCTTGTAACATATGTCACGTTTAAATCTACTATCTCTTCTTGGTAGTTCTTGACTGGGTGACACGCACAGCCTATGCCAGTTCTGGAAAAGGTATTCAGTGGACACTCACGGGGAAACTAGAAGATCTGGAGTTTGCAGATGATCTTGCCTTACTCTCGCACAGGCTACAGGACATGCAAGAAAAAGTTGATGCATTAGGAGCCATCTCGCAGCGCGTAGGCCTGAAGATCAACAAAGAAAAGACGGAAATGATGAGAATTAACAATAAACAGGAGGCTCCAGTGTCAATAGACGGAAGACAGGTAAATGATGTGCAAGAGTTTGTCTACCTTGGCAGCAAGATCAGCAAAACGGGAGGCACAGAGGAGGACATACGCGCTAGAGTTAATAAAGCCCGCTGCGCTTTCACAGTCCTGCGACCCATATGGAAATGTTCGGCCATCTCCATTACCACAAAAATTAGGATATTTAACTCTAATGTCAAGGCAGTTCTGCTGTATGGAGCAGAGACATGGAGAGTCTCCAAGGCAAGCACAGCAAAGATACAGACCTTCATGAATAGATGCCTTAGACAGATACTGAAACTGAGATGGCAGGACAAAGTGCCGAACTTGGAACTATGGAGGAAAGCTAGGCAGGAGCCTATAGGTGTGCAAATAAGAAGGAGGAAGTGGCGCTGGGTGGGTCACACACTGCGAAAGGCTCACACAAATGTTACACGCCAAGCGCTTGAGTGGAACCCCCAGGGAAAGCGGAAGAGAGGGCGCCCAAGACAGACCTGGAGGCGGAGTCTTCTTGAAGAACTGAAGCCAATAGGGATGTCTTGGGAGATGTCAAAATTAATAGCCGAGGATAGGAAGAAATGGAAGGAAATGGTGGAGGCCCTATGCTCCATAAGGAGCAAAGAGGACTAAGCAAATCTACTATCAGAAAAAGATCCGCATATGTTTTAGTAAATAACTTAACGGCTTAATCGCAAACGAAGCAAAGCAAAAAAAATCAGACATTCTTCAGATGGTATCATGAAAATTTAATTGATTTTAGTCCAAAGCATCAAAATATAAAGGATATCAAAGCATTATTGAATCATGTATACTTACATCAGCTATTTAACCAGGAGCTAGCAGAATATCATACAGTCAGCTTACCACTGCAAAAAAACAACAGTCTAGCATTAAGTTAGCAGTATTTTTTTCCAGTAATACGTCGTTCAAAGACTACATTTAGGGAGATTTTTCACTTTTCATTTTATTTTATTTCATTCTGTGAGATACCACATACGTTACGTGCTTTTTAATGTCGAAATCTAATGCCATACCACGAATGCTGAGAGTCATTTACTGTAAAACACTTTAGAGACCCATGTAGCCCGCGGCACTGTAACTATCATTAAAGAAATTATATTGAATAAAAAAAAGCCATATAGCGTTCTCCCCGCGTGCGTTATACTCAGATGTCATGTTCTTACCATCAGTTCAACACGACAAAATGTGATTTCGGTTCGCACCGTCGGCATTATCTGTGGCATAACATTCCTGCCAAATACCGGAACACGTTAGCCATTAGGATGCGGTCACACGGAAGTGGTCATCTGTTATATGTCTGACGTCATAGAATTACAAACATTAGTACTTTTATGGACGTCATAGAATTACAAACATTAGTACTTTTATGAACGTCATAAAAGTAAAGTAAAGTTTTCCTTTCAAACCTGACGGTCTATTGGGCAAGTGAAGTAGAGTTCACTTGTTTCTGTGATCTCGGCATATGAAGAGATAGTGTGGTCAGCACTATGCCCAGCCGCCTTTACTCTCCCTAATTTTTGAATTAGGTACCCATCAGAGTTGGGTGGACTAAGGGACGGTCTACTGACTTGAACCCGGATTCGAACTTGAGACTAACGGGTTAGCAGTCCAGCTCTCTACCGCTAGACCACTCCATCCCAATGTACGCCATACACTTGGTGAAATAGTTAAATTCTGGACGCCATACAAGATATAATATTAGTTTTAAAACGTAGACGTCATACACAAAAATACAGTAGCGTAGCAAGGGGGGGGGCGGGGGGGGGGGGGACATATGTCCCCGTGCGCCGACCTTAGGGGGCGCCAAAATGGGTTGGAAAAATAAATTGAAAGTTTGAGGGGGGGGGTGCAAATGGAAATCTCGAGGGGGGCGTGCAAATCGAAAAGTTTGTCCCCGGGCGCCGGGAAGGGTCGCTACGCCTCTGCAAAAATATATTCAATTTTTTAATGTTGACTTCATACAAGGTAATATATTAGTTTTAAAATATGGACGTCATACACAGAAAGATACAAATTCTAAAATGTGGACTGAATACAAAGTTATATATTAATTTTTAAAACGTGGACGTCATACACAGAAAACCATTAATTAAAAAATGTCAGACGTCACACACATGAAAACATTAGCCCAATATTATTCCTCACCAATACAAGCCCACCATTTAGACGACTACGGGTCAACTTGAAAAGACTCCTTACAGCTTTTTAAGCCAATGTTTCTCTCTCTCTCTCTCTCTCTCTCTTCCTTTTATTAAGACCTCGTCTTGTCCTTGATGCTGTGTCTAGAAAACAAAGCTAATTACTACCTACATAGCCTTGCACTGCACATTGCAACATATTTCCTAAAACTCCAACATCAATATTTTTTAAAATTACGAAGCCCCCATATATCAATACTCTTCTTGATTAGTATTATTATTATTGTGTTGGATGCATACAGTCCTAAAAATAGTTGATACATTAATTCGGGAAAACCCAGAAGATATTCTCAGAGCGTAGGCCCTAGAAGCATCCTCTGTATGACCTTTGTATAATGAGATCAGAGTTTCTCAAACAAAGAGTAAATGTACCCTAAAGGGTTCATGGACAAAGCACCAGTGGGCGAACCTGTTTTTTCTGGAACCAAATACAGTATAATCTATGATGTCATCGATGATGTAGGGTTAATGACAGCTGAGGTAGAAGTTAAGGTTACTTGGTGTAAAACATTTGAGAACTCTTGATTTTGCGTAGAAGCATAGTATGTTTCACGAAACCTTTACGCAATATTTCTAAATTAAAAAAAAAAGTTGTATGAATAACTATGTCTTAAGTTTTATTAACTTTTTAATGTCTGAATCTAGAAGCTGGCGTTATTAAATCCAAACCACGACGCTCTATTCTTATCTTAGATCTACCGCTACAAAATGTAGGCCTACATAACACAAAGAATTTATCATGTTTATTTTTTTAATATCTAAACTGTAAACAATCTAAAACTGTAATCTTTTCTTTTTTTTTCGCAGATTCTATTGAATACCGGCCATCTTTATTACGTCACACACAAGGGTGAACCTCTCAGCACTAAGCGACCTTGAACTTTCAATTTGGACATCTGTCAAACTATTTTAGGACAGGCTCTCATCAGCCTTCATGTCACTTCCGCTCCAGTTCTGGTCTTCATGAAACAACGCACGTGAAATTTTGCAAAAATCTGCACGCGCCGATCTGAGCCTCGTGTTTTGTAAAATTATTTTTCTCCCAGACTTTTGATGCCTGCTACAGTTGCATAGATGATCTGTGAGTCCCCACCCAAACGAATGGACGTTAAAGGAATAATTTTGCGTCGCTACAAAAAGGGTATAGGTAGAAGCAGCTTGCTGGAACACATGGCCCATCTCCTTTTCTGGTCTCAATGCCTGCGACTCTACAGAAGAAAACGTTTCTATTAGGCGAACGTACAAGAAGACCATTCAACTTTACAGGAACAGTTGTAATATTTCTCTTAAACTGAATTAATTTTATAAAATTTTGTGACAATCTACA
This sequence comes from Physella acuta, assembly GCF_028476545.2. Lineage (NCBI taxonomy): Eukaryota > Metazoa > Mollusca > Gastropoda > Physidae > Physella > Physella acuta. Next base: position 252,782 of record NW_026732917.1, read on the forward strand.
TTTTTAAAACAAAAATGGCGTCGAATAGTTTAGCAGACGCCCACATTATTAACCCCTACCCGACTGACAATATTAGCAATGTTTTTAACGTCATGGGCAATCACTCCACCCTCCCCCCGCCTCTCAACGGGTCGGAGAGTCGCGAGTTCGAGAGGATTGTCCGCGTCATTATCCCCACCATCTTCGGCTTCATCTGCGTGCTGGGGCTCTTCGGCAACTCGCTGGTGATTCTGGTCGTGTTGGCCGACAAACACATGAGGAACACGACCAACATCCTCATCCTATCCCTAGCCGTCGCTGATCTGCTTTTCATACTCTTCTGTGTACCCTTCACTGCCACGGGTTACGCCTTGCCGGTTTGGCCATTCGGCGACATCGGCTGCAAGGTTGCTCAGTACGCTATGTACGTCTGCGCCTACGCCAGCGTGTATACCTTAGTCGTCATGTCATTAGATCGATATCTAGCCGTCGTTCACGCGATACGTTCGATGACGCTTCGATCAGAAAGAAACACCTGGTTCGCTATCGCCATCATCTGGATCATCATCCTATGCGGGAACATCCCCATCTTGATACAGTTCGGGGAGAAACGCTACGAGTTCGGGAACGAGAACAGGTCAGCGTGTATAAACATCGCCGACCAGGAGAACGAACGAGTCGGGAAGGCTTTCTTTGGATCCTTCTTCTTCTTCGGGTACGTCATCCCTCTAGGCATCACCATGCTCATGTACGGGCTGATGCTGAAGCGTCTGCTGTACGGCGTCGTCCCCGGCGGCGCCAACCAATCCGCAGAAAGCATCAGAGCCAAGAAACGCGTCACGCGAATGGTGGTGATTGTCGTGGTCATCTTTGCTATATGCTGGCTCCCCATCCAGGTGATTCTCTTCACGCAGAAGTTCCAGGAGGAGCAGGAAAGGTCGGCGGCCTACATCAGCATTCAGATGGCGGCAAACTGCTTGGCTTACATGAACAGCTGCGTCAACCCGATCCTCTACGCGTTTTTGTCGGAAAACTTTCGCCGAAGTTTCCGGAGGTTCTTATGCTGCACGGAAAGCTCGAGGCGAATGGAGTACGAGCGGACGAACATCCGGTTCACGGTGACCGAGAAAGAGACGACCAGCACGAAGACGACGTGCGTCAACAACTCAAAGACCTACACACCCGTGTAGCCGGGAGCCGTCAAACCTCGAGGCTAGACTAGCCGGAAACTACTCAGACACCAGATGCTAGCCAGAAATCATAGGCTAGTCAGACACCAAATACTAGCCAGACACCAGCTAGAGGCCAGCCAGACAAAAACACCTGTCACCAAGTCTGTGACGACCACTCAGATGTGGACCAACAACACACCAATCCAACTGCGCACGTCAAAACAACTCACCCTATAAACACAGGCTGCAATGCGCGCGCAACCTAGCGGATGTGATGTCTTTAAATTTTCATTAGCCTCGAGCTTCGATTCGTGATTTCAAAACCTGGCTTAGCAACAGACGAATCGAATTTTTACAAAACATCAAAGTTTTGCCACAATAAAAAGTGTATTCAATACTGTAATTTAAACTGGCGCGGTAATGGACCATATATTTCAAGTCTTTGGTGACAGACTTTACATCGTCGCCTGAAATTCTCTGGGTCTTAGAAACAATCAGGCGGTTCTTTGCTACTAAAGCTGCTGTTCTTGAAAATACAAGATATCATATACAAAACCGATTATATATATATATATATATATATATATATATATATATATATATATATATATATATATATATATATATGTGTGTGTGTGTGTGTGTGTGTGTGTGTGTGTGTGTGTGTGTGTGTGTGTGTGTGTGTGTGTGTGTGTGTGTGTGTGTTTGTGATTGCGTGTTTATGAGTATATGGATGTGTATATCGAAGAAAGTATGTATAAGATTCAATCATAGTTCACATAAAAACACGTATATGTATAGATAGCACCCAATTATTGCTGACATTGTGAACTGTTCAACTACCTGAGATCCAATCGTGACGGCTATGCTATGATGTAACTACTGTAGATGTAAATTTGTGTACATTGATGAGATTTGGCTTCCATACCATTGGGGTGATGTTCTGCATGCACTATCTCCCCCCACCCCCTCCCTCACTTATCTAACTTTTAAACCCTAACTCTAACATATTTAATGTATGTGAGCGGATATTATTGCTCACTGTATTGCGCATGTCCACAAATATATGTACATGTCCATGGTCGCATTGCACAGTTAGGAATTAATCCTAGAACATAATGGATTCACTTCCTGTTAATTAATCTAATTTTTAAGTTAATTATTTTATCATTTAGCCCAAATCACTGGCTATGTTGTTATTACGATTTGAATTTGAATATATTTATCTCTATGATTCATCCACAAAATGTTTTGTTTCGTAACATGTTGGGTATACTTGTTTGCATTACATATGTTTAAAGTTTTTACTAGTACCTCTCAATGACATCACTTTCTGTATTTTATGTATGACGTACCTCGGTGTTGCGCACATCACGTGATCTCCGTAGCTAGGTGTCGCTGCTCCCAAATAATTTCTGTCGCTGGGTTGTAAGTATAAGACCTCTGCTAAGGAATTTTACCTCAATGAATCGCTCAATTTAAAATAAACGAAAGGGATATAATCTAGTAGTGAGTTGAGTAATCAGGGGCGACAACCACAGTCACTGCATCCTCACTATCTCTGCTTAGATTAGCATAAAAAATTATTTATATCTGACACAGCTCCGTACTGGACATTAGGCCGTATAGTTGGCCATTGATGAGTATTAAAAATATTGTATAAGCTCACTAGACCATTCAGTAGGCCATTATTATTTCACGAATTTACATTATTTTTAATTATATTGTAAAGTGAAATTAATTTTTCTTTTTGGTTGTTAGGTATGGTGTGCTTATCTTTATCGTACATGTGGCTTACACGAATTGTAGTTAGAATTTACGCAAAAAAAAATGTTTCGCTAATTATAAGCTACGCTTAATTCTTTTATTTAAAATACATAATTTTTTTAGACATTTTTTTTTCATTGTTTTTAAAACCGAAAATGGCGTACTTAAAAAACCAGAACTTTTAAAGAAGGTGGAAACTCACGGGTGTTTGATACTTTCACATTTGCTTTCCGGGATTTGATGCAGTGAGGGGGGGGGGTAATGGAAACAGGTTCTGTGACGTAACATTTGATGGGATCACGGCTGGTCGTCTGCTGAGTTCACACTTGGTGTTACACCACCATACATGAAAACACACGGTCTAAAATTGTGTTCAATAAAGGTAATAAAATTCTAAACTTTGGTATAGGTCGGTCTAGCTGGTAAAAGTCTAAACTTTGGTATAGGTCGGCCTAGTTGGTAAAACTTAACTTTGGTATAGGTTGATCTAGTTAGTAAAATTCTAAAATACGGCTGAGGCTGTGTATATAAGAAGATGTTTGCTGACGTCATGACGTAGAAATTTATGTTAACGGTCATTTTCTTATTCGTCCATACAAAACGACACTTGACATATCACTCGATAGCTCCAGCCACAAGTATTATATTCACATTAACTAGAGCCATAAGTATTATATTCACATTAACTAGAGCCATAAGTATTATATTCACATTAGCTCCAGACACTAGTATTATATTCACATTAGCTCCAGACAAAAGTATTATATTCACATTAACTAGAGCCATAAGTATTATATTCACATTAACTAGAGCCATAAGTATTATATTCACATTAGCTCCAGACACAAGTATTATATTCACATTAACTAGAGCCATAAGTATTATATTCACATTAACTAGAGCCATAAGTATTATATTCACATTAGCTAGAGCCATAAGTATTATATTCACATTAGCTCCAGACAAAAGTATTATATTCACATTAGCTCCAGACAAAAGTATTATATTCACATTAACTAGAGCCATAAGTATTATATTCACATTAACTAGAGCCATAAGTATTATATTCACATTAGCTAGAGCCATAAGTATTATATTCACATTAGCTCCAGACAAAAGTATTATATTCACATTAGCTCCAGACAAAAGTATTATATTCACATTAGCTCCAGACAAAAGTATTATATTCACATTAGCTCCAGACAAAAGTATTATATTCACATTAGCTCCAGACAAAAGTATTATATTCACATGAGCTACAGAACTTAACTCCAACTTAACTGACACAATACTATTTCAATGATTTTAGATAAAAACTAAACACATTATTTTGAGATAAAATGTTTTACTTTAGTAATGAGGACTCTAGTTTATGAACTTAATCCGTTCTCGGTTAGTGTTCTTTTTTCTGGGACATTAGTATCAGATGTTACATCTTTTGAAGAATATACTACGATAGTCGGATTTTTTTAAATATACAAATTAAAATGTCTGAACATTTTTGTAAAATATTTTTAACGCAGACAAAAATTACATCGGTTAAATATTAAAAAAAAAACTTGAAATACAATATTTTAACAGCAAAGATGTTTGTAAGTAAAAAATTTTGAAAGCTTTATAATGTTTACGACTGGGTTGAAAGTGTGCTGTAATTTAGACCTATATATCAGTTATTTGATGCCTCCCCAAAAAACTGACGGGGTATTAAATCTCTGATGGATGATGTAATTTAACATTTCTGGCAAGTAAAAACGTCAAGGAAACTTCTGGAAACTTCCCTAAATAGAATTAGCGTTAGCTCTTTAATCGTTGAGTGGGAGTCCCGGCTTTTAACATGTCGTCCGATATCCCATAATAGCTCATCAATATTTATAATTTAATAATTCCTAATCTTTGTACGAGTATGGGTGGTTTAGAGATTGATTACATGGACATTAAGTTGGCGAGATTTTTTCCCCATTTCGGGTTTTCATTTTAAATTTATATTTCCAAGAATGGACTTGAATATTCTTCTTGCTGATTCTAAAATGAGATTAAAATTAAAGCAGTTAAGTAATTTGTTGAAATGAAGGCCCACTTTCCTTTTAGGAAGTGTAGGAAAAATAAATAAGCAAATGTTGGAAATGGCATTTGTGTTCTCAGTATTAAATCAATGTTAGAAATATTTCTGTGTGAATGGTTTGGGGTTATTTGAAGTTGTTTTAGTAAAGTAGGATGAGGAAAGAATACAATTGACCAATAGTCTTATACTAAGTTGGTCTTTAGATAATAACTGATCCTGCAGCATGAGTGAAATATTTAAATACGGACGTAGAATTTCAGGACTAGAGTTTTGGCAGAAGGGTACACATGTCCGAATACCGTGAAAACCACTGAGCCGAATAAAGTTATTATCTAGCGTGCAAATTGTCGTCACGAGTTGCGTGTGAGCAGGCTCATAGGTCAAAGGTTGACGCTCCACCGTGCACGTGAATAATCCTTGCAGTCATTTCACGATTGAGCACACATTTCCTCAAGATGTCGACCCTCGCGAGAATTCCCCGGCCCCCATCAAGTGTGGTGACATTTTCTTTCAGTCTACTCAAATAAACATTTCATGGGTTGCGTCCCTTTCTACAAACTGAAGAAAACATTTCATGGATTACTTCCCTTTCAATAAACTTGTATTAACATTTCATGGATTACTTCCCTTGCTGTTGTCGGTATTCGCTATAGTTTTCTTCTTATTTTTACTTTTTCTTTAAAGTTTTATTTTTCGGTAAAAAAAACTATTTTTTGTGACACTTTTGTCTGTTGTTAACTGTTCGGATAAGCGGGTTTAGTGATGAGTTAGCGTTATGTGTTTCTAGTGCCATCTCAACCTTCAGTTCACGTCTGTGGCTTTTTCTTTTCTTTCCTTTTTAGAACCTTTGTGTTTTTGTTGTCGGCCAAGATAAAAAAAAATACAATTCTTATCTTTATTTCTAACAAACAACGTCGGATGTCCTTAATACAATCTCCACTCATGTTGATAATGACTGATTAGCTCAACTAACAACCGGTAACTATGATTTAAAAAATGGTGCACTAACATATTTGTTTGATCATTGAACATCAAATATCTAAACATTAGTTGTTATTAATAATCAGTCAAGGAAGTTGATTGTTTTACGCGGAGTGTATTTATTTCATTGCTTGAGTTTTTAATTAATTAACTCTCTGATTAAGCTTGATTACTTTTTAAAGATGGGGTAAAAATTATATCTGCAATGTGTTTTTTTTTATTTTTTCAAGCTTGACTTTAAAATTATATGTGAAAATAAAAATCAATTTGTTTTGTTATAATATGATATCATGTATCATAACTTCAATTTCTGTTTGTAAATTAACTTTTTTAAATATCTAAATGGCATATGTGATGTCATGTACTGATGACAGTGTCATTTGTTAATGACTTGTGTGATGTCATTTTTAATGTCATAAGTAGAATGTTATACATTGGTCACAGTTTGCCTATAAAAGTGTAAATATATCGCTGTATGACGACATATTTGTTCGGAATTTTTCCTGTACATTCGGATTAATAAGTTGTATGACATCATCAGTTTTTGTGTCAAAGAAAAATGTTTACAAGTAATGTCACGTAATCATTTTTTTTAAATTGTAAATAGTTATAGTATAATATGAATATGTCGTGTAGGTTTGTTACAGTCTTACTTTTATCAATTATCTTTAAAAAAAATTTACTCTTTCTGTTAATTTAAAAAAAAAATGACATTACGGTATAATTTAATAAAAGGATGGATAAGAAGGTAATGTTATTTTAGTCAGAGTTACGCGCCCTGATGTGACGTCGAATGTTAATAAATTAAACTCGTGTTTATCTACACATTTTTATTATATTAACCTACACATTTCTAATACATTTTATCTTCATATTTCGACTGTATTCAGCGTACTAATCTTATCGGTTCTACCTGGGACTATCACGTGATCCAGGAGAGTGAACGTCACGGCACCTTGGGTCAGTCTGTGACGTCATAGGTACATGATCCAAACCACTGTGATTGTACATAAAAAACGATACGAGGTTTTTCTTTCAAACTCCATCCTGTGTCTCGCGCTTCTGTGTGTAATATATACCCCCACCCCCCACCCGTCTCACACCGCTTACCACCATCCCCACAAATCCCCACCCACCTTTCTTACATCCACATACCCCAGGTTCCTACTTGTGTTTAATATGTTACATATACATATCGTTTCACATCATTTTTTTATATATAGAACAAACACCTTTCTCAATATATCATAATTACAGATCGTAGATATACGTCAATTATTTACATATTATATAACATAATGTAGCCCAGATCCCCTCCCTTCCCCCTCCCCACACCCACACACTATACAATTACCCCCAATCACACTACCTTTTTCCCTCCCCTCCCCACACTCACACACTATACCATTACCCTCAATGTCACTACCTGTTACCTTTCACCCTCACTCCACCCTTCCCCTCCCATCCCCACCCTTCCCTCTCCCCACACTCACACTATACCATTACCCCCAATCCCACTACCTTTTCCCTCCTTCCTCTCCCCACCCTCCCTCCATTCCCCACCCCACCCTTCCCTCCCCAAACTCACACACTATATCACTAACCTAAATCCCACTACCTTTTCCCTCCCTCCCCTCCCCACCTCCCCTCCCCACTCCAGCTTTCCCCTCCCCACTCCACCCCTCCCCTTCCCCTACACCGACACACTATACCACTACCCCCAATCCCCACTACCTGTTACCCTTCCCCTCCAAACTACACCATCCACTTCTACACTTACTTAATGCAAACTTCAAACAAAAAATGATTATTTAACTGTCGACTATTCATACGTGACCTCACAATCTGCGTTCTCATCAGCCATTTTAAAATGTGCTACCTGCTTCTAACACCTTCCCAACATTCTCCATTAGAATTATGGGATAGTTACCATTAAATAGTTCTTGTAATTATTGTTATACATCTACATTAAATATATATAATTTCTACCATGCGCATTGAAAATAATGCAATGAATTATGCCCACAAATAAAATTATTTTTAAAATTTATTTTTAAAAATTTCATTGTACTAAAGTGTCCCGTTATATCTTCTGCAGTGTGGTAAGATCTAAACTATTAAGTAGATTTAAATCTGTAATGTCCGATAACCTCTGTAACATATCTTAAATCTATATTCCTGGATTGTTTCCCTTGTTTGTAAAAACAAATTCATGACCATGTTTTTGTGTTACTGAATGAATCGTTATTACTGCTGTCGCAAGAAATGATTATTGTTGTTTGGTTTTTTTTTCCATTTCATATCATCTTCGAATATTTATGTAACATTTGTTTCAAGGTTGTTTTTTTTTTCTTAATTTTTTCCTCATGCTTTTAAGATGCCTTTATTAACAAAATAATTTTAATGAAGATTTTTTTGGAGTTACCTTTCTTTTTTAACTTAACTATCCTTTTGTATATTTCTTTCATTGCTTAAAAAAATCATTTATTTTTAAATTTCAGCTTTGATAAACTTAAGATCTAAATTATTTTATTTACACTTAGCCAAAACGCATACTTTAAAAAAAAAATTTTTTTTAAAGATATCTGTGTATCTTTTCAAGTTAATAATGCAACAATAATGCCCCCTTTCCCTATTTATACAATAGTCAAATCCTATGGCATTCTGGTTTGCTGTTCTCTTATTATTATTTTTTTACTTTCCATTTTAAATAATGTTACTCACCAAAATGTGTATTTCCCCAAGCCCACAGTCATGCAGTTTAGTTTACCCATACTTATATATATATATATATATATATATATATATATATATATATATATATATATATATATATATATATATATATATATATATATAATATATATATAAAGTCAGTCGTTACCTCAATCAACCTCTAGGGTAGTACTGTAAATGACGACATGCTTTTTTGTAAATTTCTTTTAAATAAAAACTATTCCTGTAAAAACGACATTGTTCAATAGTTGATATCACATTTGTGACGTGGTTTTAAACTATGTATTTCGTCATGATCGTGTATACTGTATACTTACGGTGAATGCGTAGGAAATAATTTTAATTGTTAACTCCCCTTGTACATATCTTTATTTTCTGCTGTGTTTTATTTAGCTGCTTTCAATGCCCAGTTGGCGCTGATCTTTCATATGTTTATTTTATTTTTTTTAAAACCCGCGAACTTTAACAACTAGATTATTGATTAACTAACACATTATGCAAAAAAAAAAGATGGATAGCTGTTTTGTTTTATAAAAATCAGTTAGTCGATTCTCTCCCTTGTAACAGTGACTGAATTCCCTCCCCTTAGAACAATGACAATGAGTTAACTTTAACACTACGTGACGACACTGCACTCCAGTGAGTGATGAATTATTAATTCACGCGAACATATTGGTGTCTTTGAGTTGGCTAGGTCCAAGGGTGGTAACCGGTGAACAAGTGACAGGGGCGGTAACTGGACGGAGGAGGGTGTCACTATGTGGTTTGTTTGCATACCACCCCAAATCAATATCCATGGCTCCGGTACAAAAATAATTGATTTTTTTTGTTCAATTGTTCGCTGATCAATAATTTTTTTTCTTTGAATTGTATGAGTGTATGTCATTACAATATCTTGATTTAATTATTAATGCATTTTTCAATTATTTTTTTCTTTTGTTCTTTATTTATAAAAGTGTTTAATACTTAACTTCATATACGAATAAACTCATCTGTGCGTCTAAAAAAAATGTTGTTTTGGTGTTTGAAGATTGAGGATGGCTGACTAGCGAGAACATTTTGAGTGGTTAGAGTTGGACAGAGTGGGGTGGACAGAGTGGGGTCATCAGAGTGGGGTCAACAGTGTGGGGTCGATAAAATGGGGTCATCATAGTGGGGCTGAAAAAGTGGGATCAGCAAAGTGTGGGGTGAACAGATTAGAGTCAACTCACTGGGGTCATCAACCCTCGGATTGTTACGCCACTTTGTCGTTTACCAACTATCTTAGACACAAGAGAAGCGACCTGAGACACAAGAGACGCAACAAGAGATACAAGATACGCGACCTGAGACACAACCTGAGACAAAGAAGACGCGACCTGAGACTCAAGAGAGACACTGAGACATAACCTGAGACATAAGAGAATCGACCTGACCGGTGGTCGTGGATGTCGAGATAAACAAATACATTTACCATCTCTCCCTCCCCCTCCTACACGGAGAATCACTAGGATACCCCAATGAAATTATTAAAATGGTACAATAAATCCCCTATATCTACACCTGATTTTTTCAGTATGCCAACATTTAACCTACTTAACCGAGCAACGATCTAGTCACGTGACTTAGATCTCCCACAAGTCTGGCGCCGAGTTTGTCTCCCACTGACCGGAACCAGACGTCCGGTACTGACCTAGGGGTCATTTATTTATGAAATCCACACTTAGGGGGGGGGGGTCCGAAAAAAATCGACTTTTTCGGACGCGTGTTGACTGGGATGAGGGGGGGGGTGGTCAATGTGGACGTCCACATGCGGAATTAAACCACAAAATACTTACATTTGATACTTTTTTTTAATTAATTTTAAAATTCACATAAAATGTAAATTATACAATAAATCAGCAGTTTTCGTGGTAAATACATCAGAAATTTAGCTGTATACCGCCCGCCTAAAAAAATAATCGATTTATTTTTTACAAGCGGGGGTGGATGGGGCAGTGACCGCGGCAATTTTCTAAAACAATTTCATGGAATTTCGAGTTTATTTTTAACATTTTAAGCAATTGCAACCATATCATAGTAGGCCTGAATCATTATTTTGTGTCAAATCCTAAGATGATGTAGATCTAGTCATTTTTTTTCAAGTAAAAATCTCAAAATAACCTCGTTACAAATAGATATTTAAATACCAGCGCGTGTATAATGTGCTCGCTTGGTCAGGTGTGTAGGGCTAACGGTCAGCGCGACCACAAAAAGGGGGAGAGGCGGTTTGTTATGGAAACACATGCAGAGTAAAGTGGAGTAAAAGTACTGTATTAAAGTAGCGTTGATTAGCCGAATTTACCCGCAACGGTATAGGCCTAATCGATGATAGCTAGACAGCCATAAATGACAGTAAAAACTTAGGTCTAAAGATTCTTCAATTAAAGAAAATATTATGACAGCCTGCAAATATCTGACTCTTTATGAATAAACCGGGAATGATCTCCCCTAAACTTTCTCGAATATTCTTATATAATATGGGAACTTGGGATATAGCTATGATTTTTAATCCATTTTAAATACTTAAACTTCTTAAAATAGAATAAAATCTCATAGAAAAAAGAATTGAAGCGATCGCCGAATAAAGTTGTATATAATAGTGCGAAATATAATTAGTACTTTATAAATTCACTTGCGGTTGTTTGTTTTTTTGAGAAATCAGAAACAGTGAAAATTACTACTTCCGATTAACGGAAATTACTCAAAATTTGAAAGAAGGCAGAAAATTAGATCTTTTACTTATATATGAAATTTCATTTATCTATCTGAAATAGTATTCAAGTTATAGGCTTTTGAAAAATTAAAAGTAGAAAAAGTACCACTTCCGGTTATCGGAAATCGCTCAAAAGTTGTTACGTATCTCCGATTTTGATATAATACTTATATATGAAATTTCATCAACCTAGCTGTAACGGTACTCAAGTTATCGTGTTTACACACACACACAAACACACAAACATACACACACACACACACAGAGACATACGGACAAGATTGCAAAACTATCTTTTTCCGTATCAGTGAGGTGTAAAACGTCGAGAAAGCCTTTAAAATCGTGAGGCAGTGTACAGCGTCCCAGCGCGATAACTCTTTCAATAAAGTACAATTTTAAATAGTCTTAGCACATTCACAAGGTAAGTTAATACGCCGTAGACTTACGGACATCCTGGAAAAGTTTAACTCCCAAATATTATTTAGGCCTATTATTGGAAGGTACAGAAAATATCAAATTCCTATTTTTCATTATCAAATATCAGTTAATGTACAGATTGCGTGCGTAAAAGAATAAGTAATTTTTTAGCCTGTTTTGAGAGGTCAACTAAATTTTTGTGGACGTCCACAATGGGGGGAGGGTTTCGTCGAAAGTGGGCCTTTGTGGACGGGGGGAGGGTGTTTGCAGATAATCTCTAATCTAAATGTCTTTTGATATTTGATGCCACTAATCTCTAAACTAAATGTCTTTTGATATTTGGTTGCCACTAATCTCTAAACTAAATGTCTTTTGATATTTGGGTGCCACTAATCTCTAAACTAAATGTCTTTTGATATTTGGGTGCCACTAATCTCTAAACTAAATGTCTTTTGATATTTGGGTGTCACTAATCTCTAAACTAAATGTCTTTTGATATTTGGGTGCCACTAATCTCTAAACTAAATGTCTTTTGATATTTGGGTGCCACTAATCTCTAAACTAAATGTCTTTTGATATTTGGGTGTCACTAATCTCTAACCTAAATGTCTTTTGATATTTGGGTGCCACTAATCTCTAAACTAAATGTCTTTTGATATTTGGGTGCCACTAATCTCTAAACTAAATGTCTTTTTAACACGTTTTTATTAACTCAGCTTCGCGTGTGTTTGTTGTTAAAATTGACATCGAAAATTAGCCCACTTCTGATTGCTCTATAGATCTGAAATTTGGCATGCAGGCTACTTTCGCCTAACAATTTCAGATGCAATCATAAAAACTAGCAATTAGTGACCGTAATTAGCTTAATTTAATTACGCCCCAAGGACCATAAAATTGAGGTCATGATTTCTAAAGATACCGACAAGACTGGAGGCCTATTGACACAGTTACTTCGGCCCCAATCGATGTGAGCGCGCTGGCCGTGATCGTATAGTGGTTAGTACTTCGCGTTGTGGCCGCGACAACCCAGGTTCGAATCCTGGTCGCTCAAGATTTTTAGTCCGTGTATTTATAAACACTTAGTCAAGTCATACTTAATCAAGTCATTAGATAAAGTAGAAAATAAACTATATAAAAAACTTTTTTTAAAAACCACGTTTTTCATGTGTAGCGACGGACTAAAAAGGAGAAAATAAAATACTTAAAAAAAACTTTTTAAAAAACCACGTTTTTCTTGTGGACTAAAAAGTAGAAAATAACTATTTACATACATTTGATGACAAAAAACGTGGGTCGGGCAGATGGGTCGTGAAATTTGATGGTGAACGTACCCACGTTTTTTGTCATCAAATGTATGTAAATAGTTATTTTCTACTTTTTAGTCCACAAGAAAAACGTGGTTTTTTAAAAAGTTTTTTTTAAGTATTTTATGATATTTGGGTGCCACTAATCTCTAAAGTAAAAGTTGTTTTAATATTTTGGTGCTAATAATCTCTAAACTAAATGTTTTTTTTATATTTGCGTGCCACTAATCTCTAAACTAAATGCTGTTTTAATATTTTGGTGCTAATTATCTCTAAACTAATTGTCGTTTTAATATTTCGCTGCCAATAATTTCTCAAAAAAATTACTTTTTGCATAGGCCTACAGATTCTAATCATCTTTATTACTAACTAGAATACCCGTCATCCGTTGGATAACTGTGGGTTTCGGGGGTCATCCATCAAAAAACATCACGTCTGTCACTCAGAGGCATAGCGACCCTTCCCGGCGCCCGGGGACAAATTTTACGATTTTAACCCCCCCCCCCCCCCCCCAAGATTTCGATTTTCAACCCCCCCCCCCTCAAACTTTTGATGTGCACCCCCCCCCCCCCCCCCTCACTCAAACTTTCGATTTGAACCCCCCTCAACCTTTCAATTTATTTTTCCAAACCATTTTGGCGCCCCAACATATGTCCCCCCGCCTCCCCTCCCCCCCCCCCCCGCCCCCCCCCCCTCCTCGCTACGCTACTGCAGTGTCACTTATCGTCACAAAAAACAGACCCCACATTCAAATATATGTTTTTTATCTTTTAAAAACACCGAAAACACCGATTTCGGACTATCCCTTCATAAACTGACGTCACAGGTGACCTACTCAACTCTACTTCACCTGCCCAGTGTCCCGCCAAGTCTCAGACAACATGTTTTTATCGTTTAAAAAACGATTCCAGCCGAGCATGTCTCTGACCACACTATCCTTTCATATGCTTAGGACAAAGAAACAGATGAACTCTACTTCACCTGCCCTGTATCCTGCCAAGTTCAGATAGGCAACTTTATCATTCACATCTAAAAAAAAAAATTGAAAAAAAAAGATCATTGACATATTGGTCTAGAACCTGTGCCACCTACATGAGAGCGTACTACGCTACCAACTTATCTATTTACTCGTGACGTCACACATGAATTTTTATACTATACTTTTGAGTCACCGCGCATAGATCTAGATCTAAGTCTAGTAGTAGAATCTAGTAACTTTCAAATTAAATTTTATCTTAAATTAGCCAAACAAAGTTTTATATAAAATAAAGAAGGTCTGAAATTATCTAGATCTAGATAGAATTATCTAGATCTAGTCTAGATTCTACGGCTCTTTTGCTTAAGTCTTCTTATGTTTAGTTTTTCTTGCTAGACCTAGAATCTAGATCTAATCATTAGCTACGCTTATAGGCCCGGAGCGAGCATTTCAAAATTACCATATTCCAAACAAAGATTTATATAAAATAATAAAGGTCTAAAATAGTTTAGTATATAGAAAATCATTATTATCTAAATCTAGATAGAAAATTATCTATATTTTAGATCTACGACTGAGCTATATCTAGAGTTTACGTCTATAATTTTGCACACTTAGCGGTATAGAAGCCGCGTATGAATCTAAAGTTATGCAAATAGGCCCTGCATCCAGCATTTCCCAATTAGCATATTTCATAGCTATACAAACAAAGATTTATATAAAATAATAAAGGTCTAAAATAGTTTAGTGTATAGAAACTCATTATTATCTAAATCTAGATAGAATTATCTATATTCTAGATCTACGACTGGTTTGCTAAAGTCTCGTTTTTTTTTTTTTGGATTGTATTTATAACTAATAAATCATTGATTTGACCTAGATTCTAGTTTCTAGATCTAGATCTATAAATAACTTTCCTTCGACAGCTGATCTTTAGATCTAGAGAAATTTATTGTAAAACTAAATGAAAAAGACAGTTGAAAATTGATATAAGTGTTGGAACGTAATAAATACAGCAAACGGACGTATTGTTAAAGTTAAAGCCGACAGAAAATTAGCTTTAGAACGCATTAAACATTGGAATGGGAACACAATCTTCTTCGATAGGCCGCCATTATCGATGTAAAAAAATAAACACATCATGTGACGTCACTGTTTCCGTCGAGTCTAGTGGCTTTTCAAATCTTTTTTTAAAAAATGGGTTACTCTGCATATGAATAAATCAATTAATTAATTAACGTCTTTAAATAAATTTGTGATCAACAGTCTGTCTGCATTAAAAAATTATTCTCTACCTGCATACTATTTTACAGCTTTCCAGATAGAGTCGAACATATCACAATTTTCGATCGGACAAACAAACAAATAAATATTCAAACATGTAAACAAACTTGACTTTTAGTAGTATACTAGACTACCCGTCATCCGTTGGATAACTGTGGGTTTCGGGGGTCATCCATCAAAAAACATCACGTCTGTCACTCAGAGGCATAGCGACCCTTCTCGGCGCCCGGGGACAAACTTTTCGATTTGAACCCCCCCCCCCAAGATTTCGATTTTCAACCCCCCCCCCCCCCACCCCCTTCAAACTTTTGATGTGCACCCCCCCCCCCACTCAAACTTTCCATTTGAACCCCCCTCAACCTTTCAATTTATTATTCCAAACCATTTTGGCGCCCCAACATATGTCCCCCCTCCACCTCCCCTTCCCTCCCGCCCCCCCCCCCCTCCTCGCTACGCTACTGCAGTGTCACTTATCGTCACAAAAAACAGACCCCATATTCAAAAATATGTTTTTTATCTTTTAAAAACACCGAAAACAACGATTTCGGACTATCCCTTCATATATTGACGTCACAGGTGACCTACTCAACTCTACTTCACCTGCCCAGTGTCCCGCCAAGTCTCAGACAACAAAAACGATTCCAGCCAAGCATGTCTCTGACCACACTATCCCTTCATTTGCTTAGGACAAAGAAACAGATGAACCCTACTTCACGTGCCCTGTGCCCCGCGAGGTCCTGAAAGTCAACCTTATCATTCACATATAGGGCTTAAGAAAAAATAATTGAAAACGTAAAAAAAAAAAAAAGTTCTATTAATGTTTATGACACTGGCTTTAAAATTTAGCCTTCATTCTCCAAAGCAAATTTTAAAATGCTTTTCTGGCATATCTAGCCCTGGCCACCTATACCATGTTTAAATAATGTGAACACCCGCCATTTTGCTCGTGGTAAACATGGCCTAAAAATGGTAGGAAGTCATTCGTCCGGTCCGTACGCCATATTGTTGTTAGCAGCCGACCACGCCTCCAAGTTAGTGAGTAATCCTACTATATCTAGATATAAAACCTAGATAACAAAAAAATCCCATGTATTCTTGAATTAGATGATCATTGAAGCTAAACAAAGATTTATATAAAATAATTAAGGCCCGAAATAGATTCTAGATGTAGAATTTACATTAAGTCTAGATCTAGAATTTACATTGAGTCTAGTGACCTAGATCTAGATCTAGATCTAGAATCTAGGCCCTAGGCTAGATTCTCGACAGCTGATCTTTAGATCTAGAGAAATTTATCGTAAAACTAAATGAAAAAGACAGTTGAAAATTGATATAAGTGTTGGAACGTAATAAATACAGCAAACGGACGTATTGTTAAAGTTATGACCGACAGAAAATTAGATTTAGAACGCGTTAAACTTTTGAATGGGAACACAATTTTCTTCAATAGACGCCGCCATTTTATTGTACTAAAGAGTAAACAAAAACCTGTGACGTCACTATTCCCACAAAGTTTAGTCAAGGTTTTAACATTTTAAAAAAAAATGGGTTATTCTGCGTATGAATAAATCAATAAATTAATTAACGTCTTTAAATAAATTTGTGATTAACAGTCTGTCTGCATTAAAAAATTATTCTCTACCTACATACTATTTTACAGCTTTCCACGATGAGTGCAACCATGCGAGATATTCGATCAGGCAAACAAACAAACAAACAAATAAATATTCAAACATGTAAACAAACTTGACTTTTAGTAGTATACTAGAATACCCGTCATCCGTTGGATAACTGTGGGTTTCGGGGGTCATCCATCAAAAAACATCACGTCTGTCACTCAGAGGCATAGCGACCCTTCACGGCGCCCGGGGACAAAGTTTTCGATTTGAACCCCCCCCCCCCCTCAAACTTTTGATGTGCACCCCCCCCCCCACTCAAACTTTCGATTTGAACCCCCCTCAACCTATCAATTTATTTTTCCAAACCATTTTGGCGCCCCAACATATGTCCCCCCCCCCTTCCCCCCTCTACCTCCCCACCCCACCTTCCCCCCCCCCCCCCCGCCTCCCCGCCTCCCCTCCCCACCCCCCGCCTCCCCTCCCCACCCCCCGCCTCCCCTCCCCACCCCCCGCCTCCCCTCCCCTACCGTCCCCCCCCCCCTCCTCGGTACGCTACTGCAGTGTCACTTATCGTCACAAAAAACAGACCCCACATTCAAATATATGTTTTTTATCTTTTAAAAACACCGAAAACACCGATTTCGGACTATCCCTTCATAAACTGACGTCACAGGTGACCTACTCAACTCTACTTCACCTGCCCAGTGTCCTGCCAAGTCTCAGACAACATGTTTTTATCGTTTAAAAAACAATTCCAGCCGAGCATGTATCTGACCACACTATCCTTTCATATGCTTAGGACAAAGAAACAGATGAACTCTACTTCACCTGCCCTGTATCTTGCCAAGTTCAGATAGGCAACGTTATCATTCACATCTAAAAAAAAAATTGAAAAAAAAAATTTCATTGACATATTGGTCTAGAACCCGTGCCTCCTGCATGAGAGCTGACTACGCTACCATTTTAGCTATTTACTCGTGACGTCACAAGTGAATTTTTATACTATACTATGTGTCTCCTTATGCAACTTGATTTACGCGTATAGATTCTAGATCTAGATCTAAAAATAAGTCTAGTAGTACTAACTTTCAAATTAAATTTTATCTTAAATAAGCCAAACAAAGATTTATATAAAATAATTAAGGCCTGAAATAGATTCTAGATGTAGAATTTACATTGAATCTAGTGACCTACATCTAGGCTAGATCTAGATCTAGGCTAGATTCATAAATTTCCTTCGATAGCTGATCTTTAGATCTAGAGAAATTTATCGTAAAACTAAATGAAAAAGACAGTTGAAAATTGATATAAGTGTTGGGACGTAATAAATACAGCAAACGGACGTATTGTTAAAGTTATGACCGACAGAAAATTAGATTTAGAACGCGTTAAACTTTTGAATGGGAACACAATTTTCTTCAATAGACGCCGCCATTTTATTGTACTAAAGAGTAAACAAAAACCTGTGACGTCACTATTCCCACAAAGTTTAGTCAAGGTTTTAACATTTTAAAAAAAAATGGGTTATTCTGCGTAGGAATAAATCAATAAATTAATTAACGTCTTTAAATAAATTTGTGATCAACAGTCTGTCTGCATTAAAAAATTATTCTCTACCTGCATACCATTTTACAGCTTTCCAGATAGAGTCGAACATATCACAATTTTCGATCAGGCAAACAAATAAATATTCAAACATGTAAACAAACTTGACTTTTAGTAGTATATAGATAGATAGATAGATGACTTTTTTCCTAATAATTAAGTTCCAAAAATGTATTAAAAATTACCTTTGTCTAATTTTTAACCTAACCAAAAAAAAAAAAGAATTACTGCTATATTCTGTTGATTACCGACATTCTAACAAAAATAAGTCTACCCAAGCAAACAAGCTTAACCAACATAAACTCGGCAACTGTAGTAACAAACTTTAATTGAACCCACGTGACTATTGGGTAATCAACAACTGTATACGTGCGCAACTGTTGAATAATAGGCCTATCGCTTGCGGGAAGCACGTAGAGATAACAGCGAAACGTTTATAAATTATATTTGGTAACACAAAAACACGTTCTTAGTTTATGTTAAGTTCGAGGTTGCTACGTGTTAACTAAAGCCTCGATTAGCTTCATGCAGCTGTAGGGCCCAGGAACTGGTTTTACTGTAGCTTTATGTGGTGTTTGGTTAGGTTCAGAAACTGGTTTTACGATAGCTTTATGTAGCGTTTGGTAAGGTTCAAAACCTGGTTTTACGATAGCTTTATGTAGTGTTTGGTTAGGTTCAAAAACTGGTTTTACGATAGCTTTATGTAGCGTTTGGTTAGGTTCAAAAACTGGTTTTACGATAGCTTTATGTAGCGTTTGGTTATGTTCAAAAACTGGTTTTACGATAGCTTTATGTAGCGTTTGGTTAGGTTCAGAAACTGGTTTTACGATAGCTTTATGTAGCGTTTGGTTAGGTTCAGAAACTGGTTTTACGATAGCTTTATGTGGCGTTTGGTTAGGTTCAGAAACTGGTTTTACGATAGCTTTATGTAGCGTTTGGTTAGGTTCAAAAACTGGTTTTACGATAGCTTTATGTAGCGTTAGGTTAGGTTCAGAAACTGGTTTTACGATAGCTTTATGTAGCGTTAGGTTAGGTTCAGAAACTGGTTTTACGATAGCTTTATGTGGCGTTTGGTTAGGTTCAGAAACTGGTTTTACGATAGCTTTATGTAGCGTTTGGTTAGGTTCAAAAACTGGTTTTACGATAGCTTTATGTAGCGTTAGGTTAGGTTCAGAAACTGGTTTTACGATAGCTTTATGTGGCGTTAGGTTAGGTTCAGAAACTGGTTTTACTTTAGTTTCATGCAGCTGTATGGTGAAGAAATACACATCAACACCAATTCACCTACTTGTAAACAAACTACGGGGACCACGATAGCTACACAAACACAATAAATTTAAGTTTTGTCTCAACACTTCATTCCGTTATGTGATTATATTGCCACCGTTATACATACACACATGCACACTAACACACGCACACGCATATATATATATATATATATATATATATATATATATATATATATATATATATATATATATATATATATATAAATAAGTTTATATATATATATATATATATATATATGTATATATATGTATATATATGTATATATATATATATATATATATATATATATATATATATATATATATATATATATATATATAAATCGAGATGATCTAGAATGTCTAGATCTAGAATATCTAGATCTAGAATCCAAATAGAATTTTTTTAAAGTTTACCCCGAGCAAAATGGTATTGTATAAATTTTATAGCGTACGTAGATCTAAATAATATTTGAATGAAATAGTTCTTTTTATTCTAAACACGGCAGATGACGTCATTAGTTAATGTATAAACATTAGTGACGTCACAGTTTTATGCATTCTTTTTCACAATTATAAATGCTTTTCCTGTTGCATAATTCAAACTGTTTTTCTACATTCGAATACGCCTTTATTTTTTATTTTTCTTCTTTAAATAAAATTGTGGTTATACATTTAAAACATCTACCATATTATTTTTAACAAAAGTCCGTAGCAAGTTCCCCATATATCGCTGAAGATTCTGACGTAATATCCGGCGAAAATATTTTGCGAACAGACAGACAAGAGAGAAAGAGAGAGAGAGAGAAGTGCGCACATTGGCTTTTATATATTAGGATATACACACACACTCACATATATATATATAAATAAATAAATAAATAAATATATATATATATATATATATATATATATATATATATATATGTAACCAATGTTATGAATAAAGCAACACGCTTTCTTCGTCACAATGTATTTATATATATATATATATATATATATATATATATATATATATATATATATATATATATATATATATATATATATGTAACTAGTGTAGAGTTGGTATACCTATACAACTGCACCCCCCATGCCACAACCGGCTTTTCGCCACACATGTTACTGTTCGGACGGGAGGCTTGACTCTCTCTTGATTTGTTCCTAGGAAAAAAGGAAAGCATGACTGGCTCATACACCGCACTGGAATATGTGAATGAACATATGAGACGAATAAGGGAAAATGTACAGGGTGGTACAAGGAAGACTAGAACATGAAGCACGGCGAAGAGAACCACCGGTACAGACAAAAGACCCGCCACTCCAACTAAACGACAAAGTATTACTGCGTAGCCACCCATTAGGCAGAAACAAAATCCACGACCTCTGGGGACAGGAGATATGGCAAGTCGTGGAGATGCCTAAAGTAGCCGGTGGCCCCATTAAAATAAGACCCACCAATCACACCAAACCGGATCGGTGGGCGAATATAACTCAATTAAAGAAGTATTGGCATAGTCAAGAAGAGCATTTACACACAAAGAAACCTAAGACAATTAGGGAACCGGAAACTACAACGGAAATTCACATACCCATCCCGGAACCATGTCACCATCAACAGCACAACAGCGATACACAAGTGGAGAATAACTGCAACAATGAGGATCCCGGTCCTCCCAGAAGCAGAGAGACATTAGAACATCAGATAAGTGGTCCGCGGAAAGTTTTAGGAACAGAAAGAATACGAAATTTTTCGTCAGCAACCATCAAATGGTCGCGCTGGGATGAGAACAGACTGTTCAAAAGCTATAAAACTGAACTGGTGAAGACACCAAACGAAAAAAGGCGGAGGTGGATGTGAATTCTAGAGCTGCTTTGTGTCTGAGGAATATGATGTAGACACATTTGATATGTTGAAATAGGAATAACTGTCAATCTTATACGAATGTGACGACATTGACAGTGAGTGGAACAGTAATTTTTTTTTCTTACGGTGGTGCGTTTGACATTGAAGGAGTGCGCCTGCCAAGCGTTGTTTGTGGTTCAAAACACACACAAAAAGGTGGGGGTGGATGTAACTAGTGTAGTTACTAGGGACGATAAGAAAGTAATACAGTCTGTCAACTAAAGACTATTGTAAGAACGCATTACAGGCTGACGCAATAGTGCAGGTGGTGGACTGATAAGAACACAAAGCCACGGCGTATTTTGGGAAGCGATACGACAAGCCGCTGCGTAGTTAATAGTCTGATGCAACGAATGGAAAGTATTACATATACGAGGGATATAATATAAGGCTGCGTATTGGAGAC
>NW_026732917.1:277500-289426 GCF_028476545.2 Physella acuta
AAAAAAGTAATATTTCTCTCAAGCTGATTTAATTTTATAAGGTTTTGTGACAATCTACATTTAAAAAAAAAATGGCGTCAAATAGTTTAGCAGATGCCCACATAATAAACCCCAACCCAACTGACAATATAAGCAATGTTTTTAACGTCATGGGCAATCACTCCACCCTCCCCCCGCCTCTCAATGGGTCGGAGAGTCGCGAGTTCGAGAGGATGGTCGAGATCATCATCCCCACCATCTTCGGCTTCATCTGCGTGCTGGGGCTCTTCGGCAACTCGCTGGTGATTCTGGTCGTATTAGCCGACAAACACATGAGGAACACGACCAACATCCTCATCCTATCCCTAGCCGTCGCTGATCTGCTCTTCATACTCTTCTGTGTACCCATCACTGCCACGCGCTACGCCTTGTCGGTTTCGCCATTCGGCGACATCGGCTGCAAGGTTTCTCAGTACGCTGTGTACGTCTGCGCCTACGCCAGCGTGTACACGCTAGTTGTCATGTCCTTAGATCGATATCTAGCCGTCGTTCACGCGATACGTTCGATGACGCTTCGATCAGAAAGAAACACCTGGTTCGCTATCGCCATCATCTGGATCATCATCCTATGCGGGAACATCCCAATCTTGATACAGTTCGAGGAGATGCACTACGTATTCGGGAACGAGAACAGGTCAACGTGTATAAACATCGCCGACCTTGAAAACGAAAGAATCGGGAAGGCTTTATTTGGATCCTTCTTCTTCTTCGGCTACGTCATCCCTCTTGGCATCACCATGCTCTTGTACGGGCTGATGCTGAAGCGTCTGCTGTACGGCGTCGTCCCCGGCGGCGCCAACCAATCCGCAGAAAGCATCAGAGCCAAGAAACGCGTCACGCGAATGGTGGTGATTGTAGTGGTCATCTTTGCTATATGCTGGCTCCCCATCCAGATGATTCTCTTCACGCAGAATTTCCAGGAAAATGTAGAGTGGTCGGCGGCCTACATCAGTATTCAGATGGCGGCTAACTGCTTGGCTTACATGAATAGCTGCGTCAACCCGATCCTCTACGCGTTTTTGTCGGAAAACTTTCGTCGAAGTTTCCGGAGGTTCTTATGCTGCACGGAAAGCTCGAGTACGAGCGGACGAACATCCGGTTCACGGTGACCGAGAAAGAGACGACCAGCACGAAGACGACGTGTGTCAACAACTCAAAGACCTACACACCCGTGTAGCCGGGGGCCGTCAAACCTCGAGGCTAGACTAGCCGGAAACCAATCACTAGCCAGAAATCAGAGGCTAGTCGAACACCATAAACTAGCCAGACACCAGCCAGACAAAACACCTGTCACCAAGTCTGTGACGACTATTCAGATGTCGACCAACAACACACCAATCCAACTGCGCACGTCAAAACAACTCACCCTATAAACACAGGCTGCAATGCGCGCGCAACCTAGCGGATGTGATGTTTAAATTTCATTAGCCTTGAGCTTCGATTCGTGATTTCAAAACCTGGCTGAACAACAGACACAATAAAAAGTGTATTCAACACTTTAGTGTAATTTCACAAACGTAAACCGACGCGGTAATGGACCATATTTCAAATCTTTGGTGACAGACTTTACAGAGTCGCCTGATAAATAAATATATATATATATATATATATATATATATATATATATATATATATATATATATATATATATATATATATATATATATATATATATATATATATATATATATATATATATATACATTATTTATCCACAAAATGTTTTGTTTCGTAACATGTTGGGTATAATTATTTGCATACATATGTTTAAAGTTTTTACTAGTACCTCTCAATGACGTCACTTCCTGTATTTTATGTATGACGTACCTTGGTGTTGCGCACATCACGTGAACTCCGTAGCTAAGTGTCGCTGCTGCCAAATAATTTCTGTCACTGGGTTGTAAGTATAAGACTCCTGCAAAGGAATTTTACCTCAATGAATCGCTCAATGGACACCAGCGAGAAAAGTCTCAAAGGTATTTGAGAGGTGTATAAATTCATTTAAAAATCATGCACAGCGTAGTTACAATTAATATGGTTATAAAATCCTGTCTGTCTGGTTTTTTTTGGACTTTACTAAAGATTGGATGTATTTGATGTTTATAATATTTTCGGTAACTAAATAAAAATTTAAAAAAAAGCAAAAACAATTTGGTTTTCACGTGTAATGGCGATATAAACAATGGCATCCTGCTATTGGATAGGCCGCCATTGATTTTATTGTACACATTGTAAGCTAAAAATAGAAAACTAGGTCATGGGGTTTTAAATTTGCATTGTTATTTAAAAACTTAATCTGCAAAGTTTTGTAAACAAATAGTTATCGATCACTAAGTTACTGTACAGCCAATCAATATTTGTCTTACGAAAGTGAAACATCCGGTTATAACTTAGGCTTGATGAAAATAAATAGAAATGTAGCCTTAAACTCAACAAATTATTTTCAAGTTCTCTGGATTTGCAACTTTTATAGCATTTATTCTAAAAATATAAAATTTCTAAATTAATTTTAGGCTTAAGTTTTTATTTTTTTTTTTTTTTTTTACGGTCTAAATCTAAAAAGCACGTTTTTATTCCATGTCAACAATATTATGGAAGGAATCTCGTCAACTCGCTCGCCTCCATTTAAAATAAACGAAAGGGATTCAATCTAGTAGTGAGTTGAGTAGTCGGGGCGACAACCACAGTCACTGCATCCTCACTATCTCTGCTTAGATTAAAATTTTTTATCCATATCTGACACAGCTCCTTAGTAGTCATTAGGTCTTATAATTGGTCACTGATAAGTATAAAAATATTGTAAAAGCCAGAAATCGTGACTGGCCAGTATGTCATTCAGTTGGCCATTATTTTTTCAATAATATATGTATATATTTTTTTTTTAAATTATATTGGTATGTGGAATTATTTTTTCCCCTTTTAGTTGTTAGTTATGTTGTGCTTATCTTTATCGTACATTTGGCTTACGCGAATTGTAGTGAGAACTACACTACCCGTTATCTAGTTAGATAACTGTGGGTTTCGGGGGGGGGGGGGGGTCATCTATAAATGACATCACATCTGCCAGCACTTATCATCCCAAAATAACCAGACCCCACATTCAAAAAGACGTTTTTTATATTTTAAAAACTCTACTTCACCTGCCCAGTCTCAGACATGTTTGTATTAAAAAAAAAACGATTCCGGCCGAGCATGACTCTGACCACACTATCCCTTCATATGCTGAGAACATAGAAACAGGTGAACTCTACTTCACCTGCCCTGTGCCCCGCAAGGTCCTGATAGTCAACCTTAGCATTCACATATAGGGCTTAAGAAAAAATAATTGAAAACATTGTTGTGAAAAGAAAATAAATCTTTTTACTATTACTAAAGTAATTGTTCTAAGCTTTTATAATTAATGTGGTTAATCTACCAATGAATATATCAATAAATTAATTAACGACTTTAACTTAGTTTGTAATTAACAGTGTGTTTAAGAAAAAACAAAATTAACCACCCAAAATGCTATTTAACAGCGCTAAACTTAATGCAGATTCTCCTCAATAAAAAATAAAAAAAAAAAACAAACAAAAAAAATTAGTTATCAAAAACGTCACTATTCAGTCAAAGTTAAGCCATTGTTCTAAAACTTTAAAATAAATGTGGTTAATCTACCTATGAATAAATCAATAAATTAATTAACGTCTTTAAATAAATGTGTGATTTACAGTCTGTCTACAATCAAAAATTGTTCTCTACCTACATACTATTGTACAGCCCCCCCCCCCATATAGAGCAGTTTCCTTACAGTACCAAATCAGACAAACAAATAAATATTCAAACATGTATACAAACTTGAGTTTTAGTAGTATAAGATAGCTAGATAGATAGATTTACGCAAAAAAAAATGTTTCGCTAATTATAAGTTACGCTTGATTCTCTTATTCAAAATACATGTTTTAAGAAAGTTATTTTTTAAAACCAAAAATGCGTATTTTAAAATCCAGAACTTTTGAAGAACGTGGTGACTCACAGATATTTTTTTTTTATTTTTAGATTCTCTTTTCCTGGGTTTGACGCTGTGTGTGTGGGGGGGGGGGGGGGGTAATGGAAACAGGGTCTGTGACGTAACATTAGTAGTAGATGAGGTCACATTTGGTTATTATGGAGGAGGTGGAGGTGGAGACATGTTATATAGTAAAATAGGGTGGATGAGGTGGCCTGGGACAATGACATAAAGTAAAATACTCCAGTCTCCAGCTGGTGGAGGAGGTGGTAGGTGAGGGTTAAAATATGGATCCGCCATCGATTGCTAAAAATCTTATTACAAGTCTATCGATTTTTTTCGCTTGTTTTTAATTAGTTTGTTCAATTTTTAAAATATGGTAGTACTATTTAAATTATTTATAACAAAACCTCAACATCATAATTTTTTTTTCGCTTGTTTTTAATTAGTTTGCTTTTAATGAGTTTGTTTTTAATTAGTTTGTTTTTAATTAGTTTGTTTTTAATTAGTTTGTTTTTAATTAAATTGTTTTTTAATTAGTTTCTTTTTAATTAGTTTCTTTTTAATTAGTTTCTTTTTAATTAGTTTGTTTAATTTGTTTGTCGTTTTTAATTAGTTTGTTTAATTTTAAATATATGGTAGAACTATTTAAATTTTGTATTTTAAAACTTTGCGAATCATTTTATCATTTTAAATTTTGTATTTTAAAACTCTGCGAAATATTATCGAAGAAATAAAGACATTTACTCTATTATTATTTTTTTTTATGTTTTAATAATCATTGAAAAATTTAATAGCAAAAAAAGGATTTCGCAAATTGAGTCCAAAACGACAACACGTATTGAAAAACGTTGGTGCAAAAGGCGCCATCTGTTCTTTGTGTGGCCAGCTAGCTCATTGAATCTATAATAAACTTGTAATGAGATATTTAGCAACAGATAGCAGACCCATATTTTAACCCTCACTCACTACCTCCTCCACCAGCAGGGGCCTGGAGTATTTTACTTTATGTCATTTTCCCAGGCCACCTCCACCTCATCCACCCTATTTTATTATATAACATGTCTCCACCTCCACCTCCTCCATAATAACAAATGTTACCTGATATACTACTAACATTTGATGGGATCACAGCTGGTCGTCTGCTGAGTTCACACTTGGTGTTACACCACCATACGAGTAAACACATGGTCTAAAATTGTGTTTGGTGGTGTAGTTGATAAAACTCTAAACTTTGGTTTAGGTCGGTCTAGCTGGTAAAAGTCTAAACTTTGGTATAGGTCGGTCTAGTTGGTAAAATTCTAATATGTGTATGGTTCAATAAAGGTAGTAAAATTCTAAACTTTGGTATAGATCGGTCTAGTTGGTAAAATTCTAAACTTTGGTATAGGTTGGTCTAGATCGTAAAACTATGAAATACGGCTGAGGTTGTGTATATAAGGAGACAATTTTTGACGTCATGATGTAGAAATGTATGTTAAAGGTCCAGCCACAAGTATTATATTCACATCAGGGGTCGGCGTGGTCGAGTCGGTAAAGCTCATGATTGCTGAACCGAAAAGTCTCGACTTCGAACCCTCGGGTAGATGAGGCTCGTTAGCTGGGGACATCCACTCTTCAATGAGAGACAACTCCAAAATCAAACATCTGCTGCCTTGTAGTTTGTCCACAAAGAAAAGCATAACCATTTGACACGTATTCTTAATTATGATGGAGGCATGGTCGAGTCGGCAATAGCTCATGGTTGATAAATTCGAAAAAAATCTCGAGTTTAAACCATCTGGCAGTTAAGGCTCGATCCCTTCCAACACTAAAAATTAAGAACGAAGAAGAAGAAGAGGAATATTCACATCAGCTCCAACTGAACTCACACAATACTATTTCAATGATTTTAGATAAAAACGAAACAAAAATTTTGAGATAACGTGTTTTAATCTTAAGCAATGAGGACTTCAGTTTATGAACTTAATCCATTCTCGGTTAGTGTTCTTTTTTCTGGGACATTAGTATCCTTAGAAGAATATGTGAGCAATTTTGAAAAACTACAACAGTCGGATTTTTTAAATATACAAATCAAAGTGTTTGAGAATTTTTATAAAATATTTTTTAACGCTGCTGAGTTCACTTTAATATTTTTACATCGCTGTTCGGTTAAATATTTTCTAAAAACTTGAAATACAATACTTCAGCGATATATGGAGAACTTGATACGGACTTTTGTTGAAAATAATATGGTACATGTTTTAAATTTATAACCAACATTTTATTTAAAGAAGAAAAATAAAAAATTAAAGCATATTCGAATGTAGAAAAACAGTTTTAATTATGCAACAGGAAAAGTGTTTAAAGTTGTGAAAAAGAATCCATGAAACAATGAAGTCACTAATGTTTATACATTAAATTGACGTCATTGACGTTTGGAATTTTTTTAAAATGACCTATTTCATTCAAATTTGATTTAGTTTACCGTACGCCTAAGCTTATAAAATGTATTTTATCTATTTGGATTCTAGATCTAGAGATTCTAGATCTAGACTAGATCTAACTCTACGCAAAAACTAGACGTCGACACTAAGATCTAGATCTAGATTTAAATACGTCTTTTATTCTCCGTGTTATATTGGCGGCCTAAATAGCTGAGATGATGGTGTACTTAATACCATGCAGGTGGTGTAGATCGAGATACACCAAGTCAAACTTAATTATTTTTTTATGTGAATCTTCCGATTTTAGACTATAAAGAAAGGAACTACTTCATTCAAATTTAATTTAGATCTAGATCTACGGATCTAATCATCAAGACGTACGCTATGAAATATATACAATTTTATCGGTGAAACTAATACAAATTACTTAAAAACAGCGTAATTACTATTGAATAGCCAGATTTTTAACGGAATCATTTAAGTCACTTAATCAGCGTGTGCCTGTGTTATGTTAAATGTGTCAGAATTTTAGCTAATTAGTTATTATTTTTGCTTTGTTACTAATATCGTTCAGCGTGTAGTAAAGCACATTGCGTTTTGAGCAAAAAGTATTTCATAAATTATTTTTCTCAAACAAGTACATTTTAAAATATATAGGCCTATATTCACGTGAAACGGGTACCGATGGCTAGTAATTTAATAAAAGGATGGATAAGAAGGTGAGTGTGATGACGCAAGGTTGCGTCGAGCTCAGGTAGATAGCAGAAGCAGGCTATAGCAAGTTGGTCAGACTAGTCAGAGAGAGAGACCAATAAAAATACGTGAACTGACCGGTCACGTGGGACGGTCAGCTGACCAGTGAAGCGTGGGCCACTGTTAGACCGGGGAGATCATGATTAGCTAGCGAGGGCAGAAGGTGTTAGGTTGTAGAATGGAGCAGACGTAGTTATGTAGAGAACAGTTAGAATGTAGATAGTGGTAGGATTGGTCATGGAAGGGCGTGTTAGTAGAGTTAGTAATAGTAGTGGTAATAGATATTATTTAACAGGCTAGTTGGATAGGACATTGATTTATAATTTTAATAAAGAACTTTGTATTTGGAACTTGAACTGTGTGTTATTGGATTCATTCGTTTCGCATCTTAAAAATCCCCACCCTCACAACTGGTGCAACAAGAAGAACCTCAAACAAAGATCCCTTCGCACCCTCACAGTGAGGTTATTTTAATTAGAGTTACGAACCCTGATGTGACGTTGGATGTTATTAAATTAAGCTACACATTTTCACTATATTAACCTACACATTTCTACTACATTTTATCTTCGTATTTCGACTGTATTCAGCCTACTAATCTTCTCGGTTCTACCTGGGACTATCACGTGATCCAGGAGAGTGAACGTCACGGCACCTTGGGTCAGTCTGTGACGCCATAGGTACATGATCCAAACCACTGTGATTGTACATTAAAATAAACGATACAAGGTTTTTAGCGCAATTTCCATACTGACAATTGCGATTATTAACTCGTCAAGAATCGATGTGTGTCCGATGTGTGTCCGCAGCTTTAAGTCGTATCTCCTCCTCAACGAAGCAATATCGAGGACTAGTTCCAAAGCAAATATGTTAAGCAAGTTCCGAGGACGATTGTGGGCCAAAAAAATTCCCGGAATTCCTTCCTGGATTTCCGGAAAAGCCAAAAAAAACTCGAAAAAATGCAGTTTTTGCCCATATCTCGGCAACCAGACCACTTAGCGACTTGAAACATTTACCAATCGATTCCTGCCATAATTTAGAACAATATTGCCGAAGAAAGTTTTCAAAAATATCCTTTCGTTCGGTCACAAAAAATTAATTAAGGAAATTGCGCTTAAATTGTTTTTCTAACTCCATCCTGTGTCTCGCGCTTCTGTGTGTAATATATACCCCCACCCTTCATCCGTCTCCCACCAACCCCCACAAATCTCCACACACCTGTCTTACATCCACATACCCCAGGTTCCTACTTGTGTTTAATATGTTAGAATTATGAGATAGTTACCATTAAATAGTTCCTGTAATTATTGTTATACATCTACATTAAATATATATAATTTCTATCATGTGCATTGAAAATAATGCAATGAATTATGCCCACAATTAAATTATTTTTAAAATTTATTTTTAAAAATTTCGTTGTTCTAAAGCAGTGGTCTCCAAACTACGGCCCGCGGGCCGGATGAGGCCCGCGAGGTCCTCTCATCCGGCCCGCGGTGATCTTTTTGTTCACGGAAACAAATGTTTGTTAGAGGTGGCTGAGAAACTATGCCCAAAAAATTCAAAACGATTTGAAAATGTAGCTTTGGGTGCAAATACCATTGCCCGCAGTGTTGCAGACTTTGATGAAAACATTGTGACTCAAATAGTGAAAACTGCTAACTAGTTTCGCAATCTTTAAATTGCAATGGATGAGTCGCTAGACAGTTGTTCCATGTTTTTGGAACAAGTACAGGACAACAACTTGACGCACTTTCAGCAGTGCAAGGTCTTCATGGCTAAAGCAATAGCTGAGTTCCCCACATCATTTTCATGCGAGATCATCAAAGACCTCAAGCTGCAGTTTCAGTAGCGGTTTTCTGACTAGGATTCAAAGGCAGAAAAAGTGAGACTGCTTCAAAACTTATTTGAAGCAAAAGTAACCAGTTGCCAGATGAACTGCAGATGGAGGTCATTGAATTGCAAGCAAATGACTTCCTTAGAGACAAGTTAAAAAAAATGGCGTGTGGGTTTTTGGTGTTTGCACAAGGAGAACAAACTTGGAAATCGAGTGTGTTGTCGCCCCCCGACAGTGTTTCTTTCAGACTTTTTCTCCTGGAGGGGGGGGGGGGTATTTAAATGTGTATATATTTCTAAATAAATTATATTTCGTTGGGGGAGGGGGGCACGGGGGGGGGGGGCAACGCCACCCCCACAGAGATGCATGTAAGAAACTCTGGCCCCCGAACCGATATTTGATAGTTAATGCGGCCCTCGGGCTGAAAAGTTTGGAGACCCCTGTTGTAAAGTGTCGTTATATCTTTTGAAGTGTGGTAAGATCTGAACTATTAAGTAGATTTAAATCTGTAATGTCCGATAACCTCTGTAACATATCTTAAATCTATATTCCTGGATTGTTTCCCTTGTTTGTAAAAAAAAAAACAACACATGACCATGTTTTTGTGTTACTGAATGAATCATTATTACTGCTGTCGCAAGAAATGATTATTGTTGTTTGGTTGTTTTTTTTTCCATTTCATATCATCTTCGAATATTTATGTAACATTTGTTTCAAGTTTGTTGGTTTTTTTTCTTAATTTTTTTTTCTCTCATGCTTTAAAGATGCCTTTATTAACAAAATAATTTTAATGAAGATGTTTTTGGAGTTACCTTTCTTTTTTAATTTAACTATCCTTTTGTGCATTTCTTACATTGCTAAAAAAATCATTTATTTTAATATTTCAGCTTTGATAAACTTAAGATCTAAATTATTTTATTTTCATTTAGCCCACGCATACTTGTGTTAAAAAAAAAAGATATCTGTGCATCTTTTAAAGTTAATAATGCAACAATAATGCCCCCCTTTCCCTTTATACACAACAGTCAAATACTATGGCATTCTGGGTTGCTGTTTTCTTTATTAATTGTTTTTTTATTTCCCATTTTACCCCGCGCGCTACTCACCAAAATGTGTATTTCCCCAAGCCCACAGTCATGAAGTTTAGTTTACCCATATATCTATATATATGTATATATATATATATATATATATATAATATATATATATATATATAATATATATATATATATATATATATATAAAATCAGTCGTTACCTCAATCAACCTCTAGGGTAGTACTGTAAATGACGACATGCTTTTTTTTGTAAATTTCTTTTAAATAAAAACTATTCCTGTAAAAACGACATTGTTCAATAGTTGATATCACATTTGTGACGTGGTTTTAAAATATGTATTTCGTCCTGATCGTGTATACTTACGGTCAATGCGTAGGAAATAATTTTAATTGTTACCTCCCCTTGTACATATCTTTATTTTCTGCTGTGTTTTATTTAGCTGCTTTGAATGCCCAGTTGGCGCTGATCTTTCTTATGTTTATTTCTTTTTTTAAACCCGTGAACTTTAACAACTAGATTATTGATTAACTAACACATTGTGCAAAAAAAAAAAGATGGATAGTTGTTTTGTTTTATAAAATCAGTTAGTCGATTCTCTCTCTTGTAACAGTGACTAAATTCCCTCCCCTTAGAACAATGACCATGAGTTAACTTTAACACTACGTGACGACACTGCACTCCAGTGAGTGATGAATTATTAATTCACGCGAACATATTGGTGTCTTTGAGTTGGCTAGGTCCAAGGGTGGTAACTGTTGGACGAACGACAAGGGCGGCAACCGGTGAACAAGTGACAGGGGCGGTAACTGGACGGAGGAGAGGATGTCACTATGTGGATTAGTTGCATACCACCACAAATCGATATCCTTGGCTCCGGTACAAAAATAATTGATTTTTTTTTTCAATTGTTCGCTGATCAATACTTTTTTTTCTTTGAATTGTGTGAGTGTATGTCATTATAATATCTTGATTTAATTATTAATGCATTTTTATTCTTTTTTTCTTTTTTTCTTTATTTATAAAAGTGGTTAATACTTAACGTCATATACGAATAAACTCATCTGTGCGTCTAAAAAGTTGTTGTTTTTTGTGTTTGAAGATTGAAGATGGCTGACTAGCGGGGACATTTTGAGTGGTTAGAGTTGGACAGAGTGGGGTCGACAAAATGGGGTCATCAGAGTGGGGTGGACAAATTAGGGTCATTAAAGTGGGGGTATGACAAAGTGGGGTCATCAGAGTGGGGTGGAAAAATTGGGATCGACAGAGTGTGGTGGACAAAAGTGGGGTCATCAGAGTGGGGTGGAAAAAGTGGGGGTCGTCAGAGTGGGGTGGAAAAATTGGGATCGACAGAGTGTGGTGGACAAAGTGGGGTCATCAGAGTGGGGTGGACAAAGTGGGGTCGTCAGAGTGGGGTGGAAAAATTGGGATCGACAGAGTGTGGTGGACAAAGTGGGGTCATCAGAGTGGGGTGGACAAAGTGGGGTCGTCAGAGTGGGGTGGACAAATTGGGATCGACAGAGTGTGGTGGACAAAGTGGGGGTCATCAGAGTGGGTTGGACAAAGCGGGGGTCGTCAGAGTGGGGTGGACAAATTGGGGTCATCAGAGTGGGGTCATCAGAGTGGGGTCGACAGGGTGGGGTTAATCAGCCCTCGCATTATGACGCTACTGGGTCTTTTACCGAGTGTCTTAGACACTCGAGACGCGGTCTGACTGGTAGTCCGTGGATATCGAGATCTCGTTGAAGAAAAAATTAAATACATTCGCAATCCATCCCTCCCCCTACAACACAAAGAATACCTCCAATGAAATTATTAAAATGGGACA
>NW_026732918.1:0-47500 GCF_028476545.2 Physella acuta
AACGGATTTTTATCCAGAATCGGTACTTTAATAGGATTTAAGCTTGATCTCTACGTATTTACTGCACATTGATACTAAATATAGTTGCAGCCATACTCCTAAACCTTGCAACTAATCTCAATCATGACAAAAGTCGCATTTAGAGTTTCTTTTAGGCGACTCTACTTGCCCCCCCCCCCCCCCCACCCACACCTCAAAGACCATCTACCGTCCCATTCAACGAAATAGAATTTATATAGAAAATATACTTCACCAGTGTACGCCCCTTGCCAGAAAATTTAGTCCACACGCACCCCCGAAAATTTCAAGTACCCCCCCCCCCTCAGGGGAGGAAAAAGTCTGAAAGAAACACTAATCGTATTTGTTGATCATACAGACTAAAGGTAGAGCCTACTTCTATAATTTAGACCTCGTTTCCTACTTTTGGCCGATAAACCTCACTCTCGCAGACAGTGTTTTTCAGATATTTTTCTGGGGGTGGGGCACTTGAATTTTTGCACAGGCGAATAAAATTATCCGGGGCGGGGGAGCCCGACACTGGTAAAAGTATAATATATTTCCTATATAAATCATATTTCTTTTTTTTTAGGGGGAGGAATTAGACGTTCTACCGGGGGGGGGGGGGGGGGGGGGGGGGGGTAAATGGGCTTCGCATAAAAGAAACTGCAAACAAACCACTTTTTAGATTTAGACACATTAATTAGGCAGTAATTTTATTATAGAGTATCGATGACATTTCTTTTGAGTTGGGGGGGCTTAGACGTTCTTATGCGAGGGTGGGGCTTCGCCCCTACCCGAAGAATTGTATGAAAGAAACTCTTCACGCAAACCACTTTTAAGATTAGACAAAATTGGCTTTTTAATTAAATGTTTACTCGAGAATCAATGACGTCTTATTATTGTGTGCACTCCCCCGGATTTAGACTATTTCCTACTATATGCTCCATGTGACGTCATGTTACGTTTTCGTTTTACTATGAAAGTTTTTATTTTGCTTGTGTTTTCTCTATAGCGTTCTTGTCAGATAGTCACACAGATAGATAGATAGATAGATAGATAGATAGATAGATAGATAGATAGATAGATAGATAGATAGATAGATAGATAGATAGACAGCGAAACTATTATTATAGATATAGATATATTATGTATGTGTGTGTATATATATATATATATATATATATATATATATATCTGTGTGCGTGTTTATATATAAGGG
Source organism: Physella acuta (assembly GCF_028476545.2). NCBI lineage: Eukaryota > Metazoa > Mollusca > Gastropoda > Physidae > Physella > Physella acuta. The sequence continues at coordinate 1,220 of NW_026732918.1, forward strand.
GTCGTCCATAAATGACGTCACACTCATAGGGGATCGGGGGGGGTCCGTAATTTTGTGACGATGTGTGATGAGGGGGAGGGGATAGGGGGCGGTTCAGATGTTGTGACGTCACTTTTTTTGCATTATAAAAAAGTAATGTTAGAAAAAGTTTTGGCCATTATTTCACGTTTTAGAGAACGGTTTTAATAAATTGTAATAGGAATTGATCAAAATACTCGATAGTCTATGTTGACAGAGTTCTTACAAGATTTCGAAAAAAATACCGATGTTTTAAGAAAAATTCAACAGCAAATTTGAGGGGAGTTGTAGGCTGAGGTGAGACATCACTTTAGGGGGCGGGGGGGGGGGGGGGGGGGGGGGGGGGTCTGGCTTTTTGTGACGACGTGTGTGACGGAGGGGAGGGGGAGGTAAAAATCGTCCAAAAAAGCGTGACATCATTAATGGATGACCCCTTATATATATATATATATATATATATATATATATATATATATATATATATATATATATATATATATATATATATATATATATATATATATACACACACACACATACAAATAAGGATAGGACTTTTCGTTAACTAGATATAGAGGTCTATCTTACTGAAATTACTAGCTTAAAATTTCAGAATTATACACTTAGATTCTTGATCTTAACTCTTATCTCTAGATATATATTAAATTAAAAATCTGAGATATACTCACCAGAGTAATGGTATGACTAATAGCAATGTCTGACACTACAGTCTCGACTCTCCTGAAAATGGATGTTAGGTTGTTATTAGCAGTTATACACATTATAAACTAGCAGCATATGCCTTGCAATGCCCGGGTTTAGGGTATTAATAGACTACCCGTTATTCTTTAATAACCGTGTGGTTATCCATAAATGATTTTTATCTTTCCTCTTCCCTTACCACTGTCACACATCTTTCCAAAAAAAACACATTCCACATAGAAAAAAGACGTCACACCTCAGGCAACCAGTGTTTCTTCCAGACTTTTTTCTGGGGGGGGGGGGGGGCACTTGATAATTTTGGGGCGTGGTGTGGTCTACATTTTCCAGGGGGCCGGACACTAGTAAAAGTATATGTTTAGTATATTAATCCAACTCGTTTGGGGGGGTGGTAGACTTTCTTTGGGGGGGGGGGGGAGTGACGCCCCCGGAAGAGATGCCTGGAAGAAACTCTGCAGGCAAGGTTTTATTGTCTTTTTAAAAAAACACCGATTTCGGCTGAGCATTGGACTGACCACACTATTCCTTCATATGCTGAGAACACAGAAATAGGTGAAATCTACTACACCTGCCCTGTGTCCCGTTAATAGGGCCGGCGATACCTATAAGGCGAACTAGGCGGTCGCCTAGATCGCTGTCCGTAGGGGGGCACCAAAATGGGTTGGAAATAGCAATAAAATAAATAATAATTTGTAAACAATGCAGCTTTGTTGGGCTTTCAAATTTAAAAAAAAACTACCATTAAAACCCAATTTATAATTATAACAGCAATTTAAATTGTTTATCACCTTAGGCCCATGTTTTATTTCAGAAGGATAAATAAATACAAAATACAGTCTATTTCCAAAAGATTAATAGCACCAGGCAAGAAGACCTAAAATGGTAGAAATGAAAGGTGGCCTCTTTTCAGAGGCGTAGCCTGGTGGGGGGGGGGGGGGCGGGGGGGGGGGGCGGCCGCCCCGGGCGCCGACCCTATGGGGGCGCCAAAAGGGGTGGGAAAAAAATTTTAAAGCTGATTTTATGCTGCAGTTTTGAATTATAAACTGTCTAAGTTAAGAAATGTAATGGCTACACGCCTTTACATACTGATTTAACTGTTTTCTACCTTGATTTCTTAATGTAAAACATATGCTCTTAAGAAACAGTGACCGGCAAAACCGCTTTGAAGCTTTTCCTAGATGGGGGGGGGGGGGGGCGCTTTTTCGAGACTTAAAACGGAAGAATTAACACTAGCTTGTTGAGTCGATAAACGTTACCGCTATTAAAAGAAACCAATTGTATTAAAACGTATTGTACGATTGTCGAACTGTAAAATACGTTAGTGACTTTTATCAAGATGGTGCAGGGGGGGGCGCTTTTAGGCTAAATAAAATTGCAAAATTACACTGGATTCTGAGTAAACAACCTTTAGCTCTCAGAAAGAAACGAATTGTACTGTGCATTGTATAATTGTGTAACATTTTTAAAAAAAAAGTTTGTTACGTTAAAAACCGCTCTACAAGCTTTGTCCAAGATGGTTGTGATGAGTGTGTGTGGGGGTGGGGGGCGCTTTTTTCACTAACAAAAATCACAAGTATTTGTACTGGATTGGTGACCAGATAACTCTCTTAACACTTAGTAAAGAAACCAAGTGTATTAACGCGTAATGTACAATTTCAATAGCCAGTTTTGTTAAAAAAAAAAGACGCGACTAGTTCTTTGTAAGATTCTTACGATTCTCTCAACTTCAACGTGAGAGATCAGATACTTTTGATTGATTGCATTACATCTTACCTGGATCACTGAACTATATTAAAGAGAACTAAATATCACGGATTCTTGAATCCCTAAGCCACTAACCACCACTTTTTTTCATGCTCTTATTTCATTCTCCACTGTCTGTAATCTAGCTCCAAGCCATACAGTAAAAGAGACCAGATTTAGTTATAGATCCTGATTGAATTTTTTTGACAATGCTTTTGAATTCTACATTTTCTTAGAGTGTTAAAACGCGTTTTATTGCTGCTGATTATAATCAGAACGTCATGGGCTATCATTAAATTGATTGTTACTGCTTCTTCAATCAATACAATTAGTTCTGCATTTGTTGTTGACGTTGTGCGAGCAGTGTTTCTTCCAGACTTTTTTCTCCGGGGGGGGGGGGGGCACTTGAAATTTTCGGGGGGGGGGGGGCGGTAGACTTTCTTCGGTGGGGGGGGGGGGCGGACACTGTTAAACGTATATATATTTTCTATATATAAATTATATAAATTTCATTTCGTTCGGGGGGGGGGGGGCGGTAAAAAATTTTCGGGGGGCTTCGCCCCCCCCCCCCCCCCCCGAAGAGATGTTTGGAAGAAGCTCTGTGTGCGAGAAGGCAGGGCAAATCTGCGAAATCCAAGACTACGAGCTGTTAACATCCGTTGGATTCCAGTTTGTTTTCTCTAGCTTGTTTTGTCATACCATCAACCAATCAACGAAATACCCATGTCGTATTTCAATGTGAACAATAAATATTTCTGATAACTTCTTCTTGAATGTCACTTGTGTGTCCTTACTCTAACAAACTTCGAATCCAACTATATACCATATCGCAACAGAGATCGTTCCAAAACTAGAACATAAAAGGCTGGTCTAAACAAATTAGCGTTAGCTACAAACTACCCTCTAACACAGATCAGGCTTTTTTTTTTTACTGACATTACTAATCTTTCGCAAAAAAAGTTAAACGCATCTTAATGGGAATTAAATTGTCGTAAAGTTTTAAGGAATGAAAATCATACAATGTAATTATTAAACCTTGTCCGGACTGTAGCATACACGCTTACACACACGCTTACACACACAAATACACTCTTACCCACACACAAGCTTATATAAAAACACACTATCACACACACATAATTATACACACACATGTATATATATATATATATATATATATATATATATATATATATATATATATATATATATATATATATATAAGTGGGGGGGGGCGCCAAATTGAAAATTCGCCCCGGGCGCCGGGAAGGGTCGCTACGCCTCTGCCTCTTTTGCTTATACTATACTAGTATTTAAAAAATTGAAAACAATTTTAATTCTCACTGCATTTAGCCAGAAAGTGCTGGCAAACCTTCCCAGACTGTAACAGTAACCAGTAAAAGAAAGTGGTTGGGTGAATATGTACAATATGGATTCACGTTTGACAGAACTTGATGGGAGTAAGCATAATAACTGCAAGTGCAAGGCTATAATTATTATTTTAACATTTATTAAGCCGGTGAGGTTTATTACTTCCAAAAAGGTTAAAACTATTAGGATCAGGCCTAGGGAGCTTATAGTAGTCTTATATCTTTATATATATTTCTCTTCATGGGGACCATGCAGGACACCACCACGTACTCCAACCCTCCCCCTCCCTCGCTTTTCAGGCATGCTCAACAGAACATATCGCTACCACCCTCACCAGTCTGGTGACCTGTTTAAAATCGTAGTGCTGGGTCAAATTAGTGACGGCTATTACTATTAGGGGCAGATGATTTAGTTTTTACACTAAAGGAAGGTAATAACACCTTCTGCTTCATCTTTTCTTTGTCGTCTGTAAACTGTCGTAAAGGACAGCTGCTTTCATGGGGGGATGGGGGGGGGGTGGAGGAGTGGAAAGTGAGGGTGAGGATAATTGTCCTTCACAAGCTACTGACAGTGTTTTAAAGCAAAATATTTTCAGTTGCAGCATTGGTAGTGTCGAATTCACAAATTATGAAATATTGTAAAGTAGAAAATAAAAAAACTAAATAGTGGAGTATACTACATCAGGGGTTGGCTCGTATATTATATTTTAGAGAAGTCGCCATAGTATTTAACTTTCGTCACTTTTTCCTTAGTATCTGAGCAGGCCTAATCCTTAGACCTTAGAGCGGCTGGCTCAAAGTTAGTTTGATTTACTATTAGTCTATTAGATCTAATATAATAGACAAACATTGATTGGTTGTATAGGAACTCTGTGATCAATAGATATTTGTATACAAAACTTTGTAGAAAAAAGGTTTGAAAAACATAACGCTGATTTAAACCACATGACTAAGTTCTGCCATTTTTTGTTTACATTTTGTATAATAAAATGTATGCCTGTTGAATAGCCGGATGTCTTTGTTGTATTACCATTACTAAATGTAAACCTTCTTTCTTTTCTTTTGCCTTTTTACTTTCTCGTATATACGAAGTATAGAGAAAGTATTGTAATCGTGCACAAAAATAACATGAAATTTTGACAGTTTTCACCGTTTTACTCCTCAGTCCTTCATCACATCCGGAGTATAGAGGACTTGTTTTAATCAGGCAAAAAGTTACCTCATTGACTAGGCTTTAATAGAAGTATATTGTGATATATTTGAGTCAAATATTATAGATAAATGAATAATAAACCTAAATCAATGGCTAAATATATCAATATAGGCAAGAAATTATCTTTAAACAGCAGTGTTTGCGAGCAGGATTTGCTATATAACAAGCGGCCATCTGTATGTTAGAGTCGCTTCCCCTGAATCTTGCGCTATAAGTTTACAATAAAAAATAAATAAACAAGGTGGCTGCTATAGTAAATGTTCATGGTTGCTTCTGTTGGAAACATCACTAGTCTTCATTTATTACTGAAAAGTTTTAATTTAATTGTTTAAAAACAGGTACATAAATGAAACAAGGAAACATTTCTGTATTTTTCAAAACATAAATCCTCCTCAAAATGTGAAATAATTATTAAAATGTAAGGAGTCACCTGTTTTTCACATCACTAGTCGCGGGCGATTTTACGTACCTAAAACGATAGATTACCTAGGCTAGTCCTACTACTACTACTATTATACTATAATGGACACCAGCGAGTTGACAAGATTCCTTCCATAATGTTGTTGACATGGAATAAAAACGTGCTTTTTAGATTTAGACCGTAAAAAAAAAAAAAAAATTAAAACTTAAGCCTAAAATTAATTTAGAAATTTTATATTTTTAGAATAAATGTTATAAAAGTTGCAAATCCAGAGGACTTGAAAATAATTTGTTGAGTTTAAGGCTACGTTTCTATTTATTTTCATCAAGCCTAAGTTATAACCGGATGTTTCACTTCTATAAGACAAATATTGATTGGCTGAACAGTAGCTTAGTGATCGATAGCTATTTGTTTACAAAACTTTGCAGATCAAGTTTTTAAATAACAATGCAAATTTAAACCCCATGACCTAGTTTTTCTATTTTTAGCTTACAATGTGTACAATAAAATTTATGGCTGCCTATCGAATAGCAGGATGTTTATTTGTTTATGTCGCCATTACACGTGAAAACCAAATCGTTTTTTCTTTTTTATTTAGTTACCGAAAATATTAAAAACATCAAATACATCCAATCTTTAGTTAAGTCCGAAAAAAACCAGACAGGATTTTATAACCATATTAATTAGACTCTAATTGTAACTACGCCGTGCATGATTTTTAAATTTATTTATGGACCTCTCAAATACCTTGGGCCTTGGCTTTGTAAACTAAAAAACTTTGAGTTTGAGACTTTTCTCGCTGGCGTCCGAGACACCTTTCTCGCACATTAATAGCCTCGGCCGATTTTACGTACCTAAAAGAACTAAAACGATAGATTACCATAAATATTTAATATTTATAACAATGTTTTAGCCTAAAGCCTAAAGTAAATCTAGATCTAGAGTCTAGATATCTAGGCTAGGTGTAGACTAGAGTCTAGAAAGTCTAGATTCTGTATTTTTATTTACATTTTGCAGATAGCTTGCCAGAAAACTTTTTACAAAATTAGTTTTAAATAGGAATATAGATCTAGATCATCTATGTACATTGTATCTCAGTATAATGAAATAAATAAATAGGCGTAATATGTATAATTTAATATATAGATCTAGATTCTAAATCTCAAATGGATTCTGTGTCTCAGTATGAATGAAAGTTTAAGACATGCATATTGTAAAAAAAAAAATCGACTTCAATGTCATTGTAAAGCCTACTATTATATTACATACTATCCATCAATACCCGTTTCTCGTTTATAATTTATATTTTTAATGTTATACATATTTGGAAATAATAAATTATAAAATAGTTAGGCCTATTGGTCAAAAATGCAACACTACACGTTGAGATAGTAGTAGTGACAAAACAAAGAAATAACTAATTAGCTAAAAATCCGGCACATTTAAAAGAACAAAGACTGCCAATACGTATTCGAAAAATTAAAACCAAATTATTATTATCTATCTATATTATATATATAATTCTCTTCTTGGAGACGATAGAAAACACCAAGCTGTAAGCGCGCTCCCCCACCCCCACATGGTCTGGTGAACTGTGGTTCACGCTAAATGTGTTTTTTTTTAAATGTATATATTTCATAGCGCACCTCTTGATACGTAGATTTATAGAATCTAAATAAATTTTTAAATAAATAGTTCATTTCTTTATATTCTAAAATCGGAAGATGACGCCATTAGTGTTGCGTTCTTTTCGTAGTGTAAACATGTGGCACGTGACATCATTTTTTATTGTGTTCTTGTCACATCTATAAACACTTTTCCTGTTGTATAATTAAAATTGTGTTTCCACATTCGAATATGCCTTTATTTATATTTTTTATTTAAACAAAATTTAGGTTATACATATAAAACATCTTACATATTATTTTCAACAAAAGTCCGCATCAAGTTTTCCATATATCGCTGAAGATATTGATTTCATAGCATGTGAAAATATTTTGCGGACAGAGAGAGAGAGAGAGAGAAGGAGAGAGAGAGAGAGAAGAGCGCAAATTGGCTTTTATATATTAGGACTTTAAAAAAGTTTAAGTAATTAAAAATGGATTTAAAATATTGTCTATGTCCCGAGTTGCCACCCTCGTAGGGGTTGTCCATAAATGACGTCTCACACCTGAGGGGGGGGGGGTTGAGACTTTTGTGATGATGCGTGACGAGGGGGAGGGGGATAGAGACAGTGTGACGAACTGATTAACACGCTCTTTTTTTTAGTTTTTATTCTGCTTAAAAATCGACTGTAAATTATGGATAGAAATAAAATGCTCCAGTATACTTTTCATGCCTACATGCTGGCATATCCTGAAAAGATGAAAAAGATTTGCCAAGAATAAGTCGTTGAAAAGTGGAGTAAACTAAAAAGTGATACAGATCTGCACTTGAAAGTGGAGGTCTGGCTGCAGGAGCTAAAAGCAATTGCTGCCGCTAAAAAAAAGGCTCACTTTTAACGTTTTGGGTCAAACAAACATCTCTATATACACCTACAAATTAAAAAAAACATCCTATGATTTGGCAAAAGAAATACCTAATAAGTCACTGAAGTCAGATAAAACAAGTTAATAAAAAGTCTAGTGACAATTTAAGCGCAATTTCCTTAATTGGTTTTTTTTAATGGGAAAAAATGATTAGGCCTAGCGAAACAAAACCTTGTAATTGTGCGGACACACATCCATCCATCCAATAATGACGAGTTAATAATCGCAATCTCCCAGTATGGAAATTGCGCTAACAATCTCCCAGTATGGAAATTGCGCTAACAATCTCCCAGTATGGAAATTGCGCTAAAAAGTGAACGACGCTCATGGCGTCACTGATTTGAAACCCTCTACCAGCAAACTATCAACATCTAAGCCCGCTACAGTCCAGATAAACTTACAATCAGAGATTGAGATTCAGAATTCCGATCTAGTCGGCTTGTATGAGCGACAAACTCGCGGAATGTTAACGCGTGAACAGAACATGGAGCTTAAAGAAAAGAAAAAGAGTGATTTGAAAACAGCTAAAGAGGAAGATATCTGATAAAATAAGATCTCACAAAGCTCGAAATGAAAATAAAACCGAATGCTTTCTTTTAAGAGAATGTGGGTCTACGCGCCACTTTGAATGTTAGATCTAATCATGGCAGGCCAAGGATTTAAGACAAGTTAATAAAAAGTCTAGAGAAAATTTAAGCGCAATTTCCTTAATTAATTTTTTTTTAAAATGTGAAAAAATGATTAGGCCTAGCGAAACAAAACCTTGTAATTGTAACTCCCTATCACTCTCATATAAATTATACATAAATTAATAGGGTACAAAAATAACTTTTGAATTAATAAGTTAAAAAAAAAAGACAACTATATTAACCTATATCAAAGGAAATAGTTTTATTTTAACGAGTAGGCGTACAAGATGCTCAGTTTAAAATATCATCCTAGGCCTACACGATGCACAGTTTAAATAATGTTAAAAAAAAAATTTGTGACCGAACGAAAGGATATTTTTGAAAACTTTCTTCTGCAATAGTGTTCTAAATTATGGCAGAAATCGATTGGTAAATGTTTCAAGTCGCTAAGTGGTCTGGTTGCCGAGATATGGAGCAAAAACTGCATTTGTTCGAGGTTTTTTGGCTTTACCGGGAAATCCAGGAAGGAATTCCGGGAATTTTTTAGCCCATAATCATCCTCGTAACTTGCTTAACATATTTGCTTTTGGAACTAGTCCTCGATATTGCTTCGTTGAGGAGGAGATACGACTTAAAGCTGCGCACATCCATCCATCCATCCAGAAATAACGAGTTAATAATCGCAATTGTCCGTATGGAAATTGCGCTGACAATTGTCCGTATGGAAATTGCGCTAAAAATCAATCTTCTTTATTGGAAACTATCATAAACATTGCTTTGCATGGATCAGCATCGCACGAGAGAAGACAGAACGAAGTCTACAGGACTATTAAAACATTAGATCAGCTAACTGATCAGTTAAAATAGGATGGGTTTATAATTAGTAGAAGTGGGCTGTACCTGAAAAATTACCTACTTTACATGAATTTGATATCACAAAGAATGTTGTGGATCAAATTGTTAAACCAATATTATTGTTGACGGTTGATGGTGGCCCAGACGAAAACCCTAGGTATCAAAAGGTCATTAAAGTTGCGGTACACCACTTTCTCAATCAGATCTATAATGGTTTGTTCATTGCTACCAATGCACCAGGAAGAAGTGCATGTAATAGGGTTGAAAGGAAAATGGCGCCACTTAGCAATGAGCTCGCAGGATAACAGATGACTCTTCGCATAAATTTCCATCTTTGTTTGCTGCTCAAAGTATAAAAGTGGACGAAATCCTCCCCCACTCCTCAAATCCTAATTGCACAATCCCTTTTGATTTGTATTGCCTGTCTGTTAAATCCGTGATCAGCGACAGGGTTTGTAAATAGTGTTACTAATACTTCTCTTCGTGGGTTATACTGCGCAATCATTCCTTAACTCACAAACAGGAATCATCAATTGTCCATTACAGCGCATCAGGCCTCTGAGAGTTGCTGCACGTTGCCAACGTGAACTGGTGATAATAAATTGCCAATTAAATTAATGGTGAGAGTGTAGATTGGATAGAAGAGGAAGATCTTGATGTGAAGGGAATTCCCATTCAATACGGGGGAAAATCAATTCCATCACTGTGTATTCAATGAAGGAACATTTTAATTCTCCATGGGAGAATGAATAAGCTGAATATCACAAATTTTTATTGAGGATTGCCATATTTATACTGTTGTAAGTTGTTTTTTTTTAAATACTTCGGTTAATGATCTTGCTAAAATTTAGAAATATAATTGTATATAGATATGGTCGGTTAAGTATAACATGTTACTGATATTATTTATTTAATCGTTTGTTGATTCGAAATTCGCACAATTTTGTTATTACAAGCTTTTATTTAACTCACTTCCTCGTCAGTCTGTCTGTCTAGACGGAAACGCAAGAGTGAAAATTCGGACAGTTCTACTTGACCGATACGATTCACAGTTGGCACGTGGGTCAAGACATGAAGACAATGCAATCTGAAACTAAATTTGACTTAATTGGATGCCTAATTAATTTTTTATGAATTAATAAAAATTTGGACCGAATTAGTAGGCATGTCTAGCCAACCACACCACACGCGTCATCACCTTCAATAGCCGCGCCATCACGTAATGGCTGCGTTCAAAAACCATTGCGCGCCTACTGAACGTGATGTTCAGTAGGCGCGCAATGGTTTTTAGTCATGTAACTCTATTGTAAATAAAACATGTAAAGTACTGAAAAAAAATTTCATAAAAAACGTTTTAATAACAAGCTTTTATGTAATGATGCACTAAAAAGTAGAAAATAAATTGTAGACTACTATTTAAATAACTATAAAGAAAAGCGTGGGTCACTTTAGTATCTATTGGATACCTTTACTAATGTTAAGGAAGACACCCACGCTTTTCTTTATAGTTATTTAAATAGTAGTCTACAATTTATTTTCTACTTTTTAGTGCATCATTACATAAAAGCTTGTTATTAAAACGTTTTTTATGAATTTTTTTTATTGATAAACAAAGTAACCTTTGTAATTAATACTAATAGTTTCGCTGTCTGTGTATCTATCTATCTGACAAGAACGCTCTAGAGAAAACATAAGCAATTTAAAAACTTGCACAGTGAAACGAAAACGAAGTATGACGTCATATAGTAGAAAATAATATCAAGCCGGTGTAATAGATTGAGATAATTGTGAGGTCAAGGGAACTCACTCTTCTGTATTAGTATTATATTTATATTGTTATCTTGAGTGATGTCCCTTGTGCATTGTACTTCCTCTTCCTCTTTCCATCATGGCTGTAAATAAAGACTGTTAACAACCAATGTGGCTCCTCGTCAGTGATTACAATCTATCACATTGGCGACGAGGATGGGATAAATAATCTACTAGAAAGAGCACCTACTTACGCAAAAAAAGAGGTTTGCTAGAGCTTATTAGCTAAGTATTTCTAGAATAATGGCGCTGTATGGCCAAATAAAACAATTTGATTCGAATGATGAAATCATTCAAGATTACCTAGATAGGTTAAGCTTTTACCTAGAAGCGAACGACGTGACGATAGAAGCCAAAAAGAGAGCTGTTTTGTTAACAGTCATAGGGCCTCAACAATTTAGGCTACTAAAGGACTTATGCGCACCAGCTAGTCTAACTACCAAGAGCTTTAACGAGCTGAGCAAATTGCTAACAGACCACCATGCGCCTACCCCATCAAAGTTTCTATGTCGAGCTAGATTTGACAGTAGGACTCGTCAACCAAACGAGTCAATATCAGAATATGTTGCTGCTTTACGTCATTTAAGTGAATTTTGTGAATTCGGAGACACGCTGTCTGACAGACTATGTGAAAAGTTTGTGACAGGTGTAAACAGCCCTGATATTCAAAGAAAGTTGCTGCTCGAGTCAGATCTAACATTAGAAAAAGCAATACAACTTGCAATGTCATTCCAGCAGTCATCTGATGCGGCGAGATCTTTAGCACCTTCAGAGATCCATGCAGTAAACAGCAGGTTAGTCAATAAACATCAACCCCATCAGAGCATTCCAACTTATGCTAAACAGCCTGCTCGTTCAAATCCTAGATCTAAATCTAGTAATAATTATCAAAAATGTCATCGATGCAAAGGTCCCCATGCATCTCATCGGTGCAAGTTCAAGTCTGCAACTTGTTATAAGTGCAGTAAGCAAGGTCACATTGCCAAGGCCTGCTTTGCAAAGTCTTCGTCTGTTGCTAAATCTAGCCAGTCAAGACAGTACCGCAACCAAAAGCAGCACTATGTTAACTCTCACCAAGACTACCTAACCCAACCAATGAACCACTCTACCTGTGAAAATGCTCAAACTGATTCGCAGCCGGATTTCAACCTATTCTCTGTGAAATCAATAAGTCATGCTCCCATCAGTGTACAAGTTAATATCAACGGTAAGAGCATCAGCTTCCAACTTGACACTGGAGCATCTCTAACAGTCATAACAAAGAAAGATTTTGACGCTGTCACAGGAGGATCAGTGTCTCTACAGCCATGTCACAAGTGTCTAACAACATACACTGGTGACAATGTTCCGGTAATAGGAGAGTGTATGGTTCATGTAAGTTATAATGGTCAAAGTGTTAAACTTCCCCTTCTTGTGGTTGAAGGAAATGGACCACCATTACTAGGTAGGAACTGGTTAAGTGATCTTAAGTTAAATTGGGAGAGTATTTGTTCATTGAAGAATGTAAAAGAATCTAGTCTAACTTCACTAGATAGAGTTATATCTGAAAATAAATGTGTTTTTGGTAACTCTGGATTACTAAATGATAGAACAGTGAAGTTAAGCATTAAAGACACAAATCCAAGATGCTGCAAAGCTAGAGTTCCACCTTATGCAATGAGGAATAAAATTGAAAATGAGCTAAGTAGATTGGAATCTAATGGCATCATAAAGAAGGTAGACTATTCCAATTGGGCAACGCCCATGGTGCCAGTGTTAAAGAAGGATGGTTCTATAAGAATTTGTGGAGATTATAAAACTACACTGAATAAGCAAATAGAGCTAAAAAGGTACCCTATACCTAACATTGAGGAAATCTCTTTGAATTTGGCAGGAGGAGACAAATTCACTGAATTAGACTTTAGTCATGCTTACACTCAACTAGAACTGCATCCAGATTCAAAAGTCTATACGACAATAAACACACATAAAGGACTCTACCAATATGAAAGACTATGTTTTGGCATATCATCTAGCCCTGGAATTTTCCAAGCTGTCATGGACAGTATTTTTAAGGATATTCCAAATGTTTGTGTGTACTTTGACAATGTGTACATAACTGGTAAGAATGACACTGAACATCTTAAAACACTTGATAAAGTATTGAAAATTGTTGGTGAAAAAGGTTTAAAGATAAACAAAGATAAATGTCAATTCATGCTGACAGAAATTAGTTTTCTTGGTTATATATTGAGCAAACAAGGCATCAGACCTCAACCTGAGAAAACAAAAGCCATTAAAGAAGCACCCAAACCTGAAAATACCCAACAACTAAGAGCTTTCTTGGGCTTGATAAATTACTATGCAAAGTTCATAGGAAATCTGTCTGGTAAACTATCACCACTGTACAAGCTGCTACAGAAAAATGCAACTTGGCACTGGGGTAAACAACAAGATACTGCTTTTAATACAGCAAAAGAGGCTTTGTCTTCTGACACCTTACTAACTCACTATGACCCAGGGAAAAGACTTATATTAACATGTGATGCTTCACCAGATGGTGTAGGAGCAGTCTTGTCCCACATGGATGAGAAGGGTGACAGACCCATTGCTTTTGCCAGTAGATCTTTGAACCAGGCTGAGAAAAATTATTCTCAGTTAGATAGGGAAGGCTTAGGCATCATTTTTGGTGTTAAGAAATTTCATAAGTTTCTGTTTGGTAGGAAGTTCACCATCTTTACAGATCATAAACCATTGCTAGGTTTATTTGGAGAAAACAAAACCCTACCTGAGCATGCCTCACCAAGAATTCAAAGATGGGCTATCACATTAACTGCATACAATTATGAATTGAAATACCAACCTGGATCTGAGAATAGTGCAGATAGTCTTAGTAGATTACCTTTAGAAAACAAAAGCCTGAGCTATGTACCAGAAGATGTATTTGTTCTCTTCACTATCATGGATAACTCCAATATAAATGTGAATGATATTAAAAGAGAAACACAAAAAGATGAGTGCTTAATAAAAGTATATGAGCACTGTATGAATGGTTGGCCTGAAGAGTCTGTGAATGATGACTTAAGGCCATATAAAATAAGAAATTAAAACCCTTTGTGAAGATAATATAAAAGATGGAGAAGATGCAGTCCATTATCAGTCAGAGTTGCCTAAACAAAGTACTTGTAACTTAATAAATGATTATGGTGATATGGCAATTTCAAATGTTTTAAAGAGAATACATTAGTAAGAAGGAATGTGATCATCAAACAACTTTGCTAACATCATTAGCACTTACAGAAACTAAAAGGGTAACATCAAAAGAAAAAAAAAAAAGATTTTTGCCATTTAATACTTTCAGATGCCAATTCAAAAATAGTTCCATTAAATCATGACAAAACATCCATTGAAGAGAATTTGAATATAATGAGAATGTGTATCTAAGAAATTATGGGAGAAAGGAAAAATGGATACCAGGTCAAATTGTTCAATGTACAGGACCTGTGCCTTATAAAGTTAAAAATAACTTGTGCAGATAATAAGTGTGAAATTATCAATCTCACCAAATCTGATCAGTTCACACCAACTCAGTTTGTTCCACAACCAAGTTCTGTTGATATGAGTGAACCAAGTTGTCTGGAGTCAGAAAATGTAAATTCTGGAGTTAATGATTTAAATCCTAGACCTCCTGAGATAGAGAATCCAGATGGTCAGAATCTTGAGTCACCAAATCAAAAGCCACTGAGAAGGTCAAGCAGGACAATCAAAGTCCCAAATAAGTTAGACCTATGATTTTAAAGGTCAAAAGGACTTTGACATCATTGTTTTGTATCTTGATTATGTTGTAGCATATTGTGCATTGTTTGTAAGGATGTAATCTACCATAGTGTTCATGTTACAATATAATTGGTGATTTTAGGATACTATCAATTGTTCTATTGAGAGATGTGTTATTGTGTTCTAAGGGTAAAGGGATGTAATAGATTGAGATAATTGTGAGGTCAAGGGAACTCACTCTTCTGTATTAGTATTATATTTATATTGTTATCTTGAGTGATGTCCCTTGTGCATTGTACTTCCTCTTCCTCTTTCCATCATGGCTGTAAATAAAGACTGTTAACAACCAATGTGGCTCCTCGTCAGTGATTACAATCTATCACAGCCGGAGAGTGCACACAGTAATATGACGTCATTGATTATCGAGTAAACATTGAATAAAAAGGCAATTTTGTCTAATATAAGTGGTTTGTGTGAAGAGTTTCTTTCATACAATTCTTCGGGTAGGGGCGAAGCCCCACCCCCGCGTAAGAACGTCTGAGCCCCCCCCCCCCTCCCCAACTCAAAAGAAATGTCGTCATCGATACTCTATAATAAAATTACCGCCTAATTAATGTGTCTAATCTAAAAAGTGGTTTTCTTGCAATTTCTTTAATGCAATTCTTCGGGTAGTGGCTAAGCGCGACACCAGTGTTTCTTTCAGACTTTTTCCTCCCCGGAGGGGTGAACTTTTTCTAATCTAAAAAGTGTTTAGCGTGCCTTTTTTTTCAAGCATCTCTTCCGGTAGGGGCGAAGCCCCGCCCAGATTCTTCCTTTAGTTTGTATGATCTACAAATGCGACCAGTGTTTCTTTCAGACTTTTTCCTCTCCAGAGAGGGGTGGGGGGTACATGAAATTTTCGGGTGCGGGGGTAGAATTTTCTGGGAGGGGGCGGACACTGGAAAAAGTATATAATTATATTTCGTTGAATGGGACGGTAGACATGTTTTGGAGTGTGTGTGTAGGGGGGGGGGGAGGGGGGGGCGAAGCCCACTCCTCCCAAGTAGAGTTGCCTGAAAGAAACTCTAAATGCGACTTTTGTCATGAATGAGATTAGGTGCATGGTTTAGGGATATGCCTATGACTATATTTTGTATAAATTAAAGTACCGAGAAAATAGACAGCACTATCAACCTAGCGCCCGTTGTATCCTTCCTCAACGGGCCATTTTTGTCGTTCTATATAATAGTTTCGCTGTCTGTGTATCTATCTGTGTATCTATCTGTGTATCTATCTGACAAGAACGCTCTAGAGAAAACACAAGCAATTTAAAAACATGCACAGTAAGACGGAAACGAAATATGACGTCACATTTAGCATAATATAGTAGAAAATAGTATCAAGCTGGAGTGTGCACACAGTAATATAACGTCATTGATTCTCGAGTAAATATTGAATTATAAAGCCAATTTTGTCTAATCTTAAGTGGTTTGCGTGAAGAGTTTCTTTCATACAATTCTTTGGGTAGGGCGAAGCCCATCCCCCTCGTAAGAACGTCTTAGCCGAACCCCCCCCCCCCCAACTCAAAAGAAATGTCGTCATCGATACTCTATAATAAAATTACAGCCTAATTCATGTGTCTAATCTAAAAAGTAGTTTGCTTGCAGAGTTTCTTTCATTCAATTCTCCGGGTAGTGGCTAAGCGCGACACCAGTGTTTCTTTCAGACTTTTTCTCCCCGGAGTGAGGAACTTTTTCTAATCTAAAATGTGTTTAGCGTGCACAGCTCTTTTCATGCATCTCTTCCAGTAGGGGCGAAGCCCCGCCCAGTTACTTCCTTTAGTTTGTATGATCTACATATGCGACCAGTGTTTCTATCAGACTTTTTCCTCCCCGGAGAGGGGTGGAGGTACTTGAAATTTTCGGGGGCGGGGGTAGAATTTTCTGGGAGGGGGCGGACACTGGAAAAAGGATATAATTATATTTCGTTGAAAGGGACGGTAGACATGTTTTGGGGGGTGTGTGTGTGAGTAGAAAATAATCTCATGCCGGAGAGTGCACAAAGTAATATGACGTCATTGATTCTCGAGTAAACATTGAATAAAAAGGACATTTTGTCTAATCTAAGTTGTTTGCGTGAAGAGTTTCTTTCATACAGTTCTTCGGGTAGGGGCGAAGCCCCACCCCCGCGTAAGAACGTCTGAGCCCCCCCCCCCCCTCCCCAACTCAAAAGAAATTTCTTCATCGATACTCTATAATAAAATTACCGCCTAATTAATGTGTCTAATCTAAAAAGTGGTTTTCTTGCAATTTCTTTAATGCAATTCTTCGGGTAGTGGCTAAGCGCGACACCAGTGTTTCTTTCAGACTTTTTCCTCCCCGGAGGGGGGAACTTTTTCTAATCTAAAAAGCGTTTAGCGTGCAGTTTTTTTTCAAGCATCTCTTCCGGTAGGGGCGAAGCCCCGCCCAGATTCCTCCTTTAGTTTGTATGATCTACAAATGCGACCAGTGTTTCTTTCAGACTTTTTCCTCCCCGGAGAGGGGTGGGGGTACTTGAAATTTTCGGGGGCGGGGGTAGAATTTTCTGGGAGGGGGCGGACACTGGAAAAAGTATATAATTATATTTCGTTGAATGGGACGGTAGACATGTTTTGGAGTGTGGGGGGGGGGGGGGGGAGGGGGGCGAAGCCCCCTCCTCCCAAGTAGAGTTGCCTGAAAGAAACTCTTAATGCGACTTTTGTCATTGAGATTAGGTGCATGTTTTAGGGATATGCCTATGACTATATTTTGTATAAATTAAAGTACCGAGAAAATAGACAGCACTATCAACCTAGCGCCCGTTGTATCCTCCCTCAACGGGCCATTTTTCTCGTATATATATATATATATATATATATATATATATATATATATATATATATATATATATATATATATATATATATATATATATATATATATATATATATATATATATATATATATATATATATATATATCTGTATATATAAAAAGCAATGTATGTGTGTATGTCCTTTATGCATTACTACACCTCTCATCACATCGCCGTGAAACTTTGGGAAGTTGTTGAGAATATTCCTGGGGAGGTTTCTGCGAAAAAAAATATTTCAAATTCGCAGAGGTGGCGCCCCGATAGGGCGCGATTTGTTTTTTTCTTTATACGGTATATAAAATAAAAGTCGATTTTGGTTTGGCATCGTTCATCCGATAGCAATGAGACTTTGGGGAGTTCATTATACCACTCTAGGGAAGGGTTCTGTAAAAAAAAAAATTAATTTCGCAAGGGAGGCGCCACGGGAGGGTCCGATTTTTCTCTATATACGGTATATTTAAAAATAATAAAAGTGAATTGCAGTGACACCGTTCATCCGATAGGCATGAAACTTTGGGGAATTCATTATAAAACTCTAGGGAAGGGTTCTTTAAGAAATTATTTTTAATTTCGCAAGGGCGGCGCCACGGGAGGGTGCGATTTTTCTCTATATACGGTATATAAAATTAAAAGTCGATGTTGGTGTGACACCGTTATCCGATAACCATGAGACTTTGGGGGAGTTGATTGGGACACTCCAGGGAATGTTTCTATAAAAAAAAATTTTTTTTTAATTTCGCAAGGATGGCGCCACGGAATGGTGGGATTTTTCTCAATATACGGTATATAAAAATAAAAGTCGATTTTAGTTTGACACTATTTATCTGATCGCCATCAAACTTTGGGGAGTTAATTAGAACAATTCAGGGAAGGGTTCTGTAAAAAAAAAAATCCTTTTTTAATTTCGCAAGGGCGGCGCCACGGGACGCTGCGATTTTTCTCTATATACGGTTTATAAAATAAAAGTATTTCGGTTTCACACCGTTCATCCGTGTACCATGAAACTTTGCGGAGAGGATTAGATCACTCAATGGTAGGGTTCTGCAAAAAAAAAAAATATTGTTCAATATTGCAAGGGCGGCGACCCCATGGGGGCGATTTTTTTCTCTATACACGGTATATAAAAAATAAAACTCGGATGCGGTTCATCGGAGTGCCATGAGATGAGAATACTCCCGAGAATGTTTCTGCGAAAAAGAAAACCCGTGTCCCGATAATTATTATCCAAGCGCAGGCATTGTTAAATAACACAGTTTTAGAAAAGAAGGACACGCGTCTAAGAACATATGATTGGTTATGCATTGGTGATATCCTTCTAATATATTTCGTCAGACTTTCTTCTATCCCCGCGGCAACGCGCGGGGGGCGGGTACGCTATATATATATATATATATATATATATATATATATATATATATATATATATATATATATATATATATATATATGTGTGTGTGTATATTATATATGTGTGTGTGTTACGGTCAAAGCCCGAAGTCGGCCAAAGCACGTATTGGCCAACATCGTCTCCCATTGTCCGGTCAAAGTCCGAAACTTAACTTGATTTCGGCCTTTAGCCGGCCTATCCGCGGACTGGCCAGGATGGACCGGCCAAAGGCTGAAATGGCTCTTGATTTCGGCCTTTGGCCCGCCAGTCCGTGGACTGGCCATGGTGGACCGGCCAAGTCCGAATTAGAAGATCATGAGCAGATTTAGGTTTTTTTTTTAAACCGTAAGGGTCACGAAATTAAGTCTTTATTGATTATTAATTAAAGTAAATGACAGAAACATTCAAACTATTTTATAGTACTATAGTCTCAATCAATATTATCACTTGTCACAACAAGTTGAACTTTTATGGCATTTAGAAAAATTGTTATTTTTACACTTGCAGCGGTTTGTTGTGTATTTGGTTATGCAATTGCAGCGAGTGTAGCCTTGGCCGCCGGACAGTGATTGTTAAGATGCGATGGTTCAAAGTGATTTTTCCTCAGTGCCAACGGACGACAATGAGAACAGTTTTTCGTGAAGAATTGAAAACTCACTTCTAGCATATAGTTGTTTTAGAACACCATGTTCTGCTCCTAGCTTGTAGAAAGCGCCTTCGACGCTCATGACAACTGCAATGACGCTTCGGGGATCACCGCGACCTCTGACCACATCTGATATACAGATGCGAGCATTATCTCCCACTTCAGCTTGTTTAAAATTTGTATCTGATTATTTTTGCGTCTTGGCACCTTGAGTTTGCAAGCTAGTGTGAGATACTGATCTGTTGTCCGGGAATTTTTTTTTATTGTGACATAATCTGCAAGTGATTTTCCCCCCGTAACCTTCGTCTGCTTTATTGGCTATTCCGCACATTGCATGGACATCGTTGCCACAGGATCCACAAGAATGGGCTGCACTACAATATTTTTCACAAACTACACATAATTTATTGATCATATTATTGTCACGCAACTGGTCTGGACGTTCCGCCACGGCAGCATATGTGTTAGCTGAGGATATCGTTGCATCTATGGCAACCTCCATTTCTTGTTCAATGTTCTCAAGATCTTCCTCAGTATCTAAATTATCGAGAGCCTCTCTTGGTAGATTTAAAGTGCTAAGTCCCACTTTTGTTTTGCATCCAAACAAGACTTCGTATGGCGATTTTTGGATTCCTTGATGAAAAGAAAGGTTTTTCATACATTGAATGAATTTGAGACTCTCAGCCCAATGAGCTGATTCATTTGTCTGCATCCATGTCAGCATCATGTTTTGAACATCTTGGTTGGTACGTTCTACTGAACCTTGGCTTTGGCTAGTTCAAAAATAACTTGATTCACACTTTCTCTCTCATTAGGATTTGGATTATTTATTTTGGCAGCAATCTGGTATGTTTGTCACTTGGTCTGACTGTCCTTTTGGTCCATGTCGCATTGCATATAGAATGCCATACAAACAATACGTTACTCGCCGCACCCAGAATAATGAAAACGCGATCACAACTAGATAGGACATCCGGCGAGTGCGTGCATTGGCTGGCCAATGTATGTAATAGTTTGTTAATTTTAAACTTTTCGGACTTTGGCCATCAGGTCCCGGCCAGTGCGCGTATTGGCCGGTCAATGTATGAAATGCACTCTCAGCGCTAAGCTCTTCGGACTTTAACCAAGAGATCCGGCCAGCCAATGCGGGCTTTGGTCGCACCTCGGACTTTGACCGTAACACACACACACACACATATATATATATATATATAAATATATATATATATATATATATATATATATATATATATATATATATATATATATATATATATATATATATATATATATATATATATATATATAATGGAAAAAATTTGAACGCTCCCCCCCCATTTGAGATGATCCTGAATACGCCACTGCTTCTGTTCAACTTAACCGTCATGAAACTACAATCAGTTTTAATAAGCACACCAGTCATGTCAGATAAGTTTTTCTGAAAGCCAATGCAAGGCCTGTCCGTGACGGCTTTTAAAATATGTTAAAAAGTTTAGGGGAGATCACTTCCTTGGAATGACGGATTTCCATAAAATGGCAGACGTGGGGTTTACGTCGAATTCGACATTTCTTGAAGTTGAAAGTTTAACGGATAATGATGAAATGATTATCACTTTAAAAAAAATAATTAACGACGAGGTCATTATCATTTTTTAAAATAGTGTTGATGATGATTAATCGTTTGTATGTTAAAAGTTGCTGACGGCTGATGATTCAGTCAACAATCATTATTAAATATTAAATATTAAATCATCATCAATCATTGATGTTGATGATCAATGCAAACTACTGTACACAGTGTACTTGAGTGTACAGTACAGTGTACACTGTACGGCGTACGGTCTAGATCTAGAATCTATCTACTTTCTAGATTTAGATCTAGATTAGAATCTAGATCTAATCTAGATATTTACATCTATCGTTTTTTAGGTACGCAAAATCGGCCGAGACTAGAATCTAGATCTAGATCTAGTAATGTGAAAAAAAGGTGACTCCTTAAATTTTAGTAGGCCTAATTATTAATTAATAATTATTAGGCCCTATTTATTAATATTAGGCTAGGCATATTGAGAAATGTTTCCTAATTATAATAGAATGATAAAACGGACACAGATTAAGGTAAAATCTTAGTTTAGCGTTGTAAATTCGGCCAAAACTAGATCTAGTAATGTCAGTAATGTAGGAGAGAGTGAATTAATGAATATGTCATTAAATATGGGTACATTTTCGTATATTTTGATAAAATATTATAAATAATTGAATAATAGATCACCATTTATGGTTAAATCAATTTAAATAGGCCTATCCTGAAATTAATTTTTATCAACCCTGTTCGAGATAGTAAATTTGCTATTGAAAACAGCAGCCATCTTAAGAAAATGTTATTTAGAATAGCTTCCCTTTCATTTCTATTTGTATGAAAATGTATTTAAATATGTATAGTCCGTATTACAAAGAATTTTTTTTTAAAATTCTGCTCTTTAAAAACTGAATTTCCTAACAAACAACTTTATTAATTCTAGAAGCATTGTGAGATGCAACTTGTATCCATGTATTAAATCTCGTTTTTTTTTACTAATGTTTATTTCATCTTACTATTACTATATAGTTTGAATGTTCACTATTTTCATTTCAGGTTTTTCTTTTCATTAATTAGTGATTCTATCGTAACTTATGTCATTTTTTTTACTTCTCTTTACCTTAATTAAACCCCAACCTCCGTCATATTTTTGTTGTCAATGTCACAACAAGTCATAATGTAAAAAAATTACGCTTCACTCTGCCTTATCTAAGATTTCTAACCATAATTTTGACAACATTAAATGTTTGTCATCATTTATATATACAGAGGGACAAAATGTATTATCCACCACCTTCCCTCTAAAACATCATCTAAAAC
Source organism: Physella acuta (assembly GCF_028476545.2). Classification (NCBI taxonomy): domain Eukaryota; kingdom Metazoa; phylum Mollusca; class Gastropoda; family Physidae; genus Physella; species Physella acuta. The sequence goes on from NW_026732918.1 coordinate 24,085, forward strand.
AATCAGCCACTCCACCCCTTAAGTGCGTGTTGTCATTATGGTCGATCGCAAGTCTCCACCCGCCAGACACGTTTTGGTTATCCTTTGTTGTCAAAATGTCAACATCAAGTACCCAAGTGAGTGGTATGGGGTTGTCCATAAATGATGTCACATATGATTTGCTACGGGAGTGAGTGAAGATTTGTGACGTCAACTCAGGCGGCTCCGCAATTTATGAAGTGTCGGTCTCGCGAAAGGAGGTGAACGGGGAAAAATACCTAGGTGGTTAATGGAGAACCTCTATAATGCTTTGTTTAATCAAAATAACGATAAATAAGCATTAGTATACGTATACCTTGCTTAAAACGAATCATCACAAATGTTGCAAGCCTGCTAGTTTAAGACATTTGGCAAAACGGCCTCAACACATTATCCCCGTCAAAAAGGCTGGCCACCAAATGCCTGCTGACGAAAAAGCTGCATCTAATGCGGGGAGTTAGGAATACGGCCATTAGCATGGGCCGTGTTAGAGCACCAGTAGGCTATCGCGCTTTGTAAGATGACGTAAATACTTAAATTTAATTTCGCTAAACTGCACGAAAATTTAGTAATGTTCCATCGTTTGAGGACATTTATTTTCTTGGACTTAAATTGAAATATCATGTTGACTATCTGGCTCTTAATTTCCGAATATCAATTTTAATGTATCAAGATTCAGAACTATAATTTACTTTAATATAAGTGTCATCTTATCGTTTATTGTGCTTTTTATAAGCGCAGAGCAGCTTTAAAATCGGACGGCTTCTTTTGGAGCTTAATATGGGTAGTCTGGTTCAATACAGTGAGAGCTTAATACATTTTTAAAGGGCCGAAAGTCTCAAGACAGCAAGTTTGCAGAAATAACTACGTACGTTTAAATGGACGAGTGATAGATGTGTTAGGGGCTGTTTAATGAACACCAACTTATGTAATAAAATTAAATGTCGCATAAGCGTCAAAAAGGCAGTGCTTGTTTTTTTTTTCTATAAAATTAGCCTTACGGTCGGCGGAACCGGTACATGACGTCACGTGCGAGCGTTAACTCGGTGACGATGTGCTAAGTGGGGGAATGAAAAAGGTGGGGTTCAAGAAATGCGACTCATGAAGCTTTTTACATTTCTTGACCCTTCTTAATAGTTCTATCGTCCCCACTGAGAAAATGGATCACCAATGAATGACGAGTCAATACTTCTACAGCTGGTCTTTCTCCCACAACCATCCCCTGTTTTCATGAGGAAAAAAAAACGTGACCCGTCTCCAAAATCACATCGCTGAGTTCTACTCAACCTCTCCCCACCACAAATCACAATTTCTATCTGAAACAATATGTTCCTATGTTTGTTCTGTAATAATGCACGCTGTCATATCTATCTTAAGAGCGACGTCATTTATGAGCGATTTAATATTGATTTGCTAACTGCAAATAAAGTGTTCAAAAGTTCGACCTCCCAACAATTGTTGTGGTCTTGGAAAAAGGTCTATTAGTCATTCATGTCAACTATATTGAAAAAAAAAAAATACTATACAGGGGGTCATCCATAAATGTCTTCACGCTTTTTTGGACGATTTTTACCTCCCCCCCCCCCTCCCCTCCGTCACACGTCATCATAAAAAAGCCAGACCCCCCCCCCCCCCCCCCTAAAATGACGTCACACCTCAGCCTACAACCCACCCCCCCCCTCAAAATTGCAGTTGAATTTTTTTTAAACAGCTATATTTTTCCAAAATCTTGTCTGAACTCTGTGCAAATAGAGTAGTTTAATCAATTGTTATCACAATGTATTAAAACAGTTTTCTAAGACGCAAAAAAGCGTCTAAAATCTGTTTTCTAACATTGCTTTTTTATAATGCAAAAGTGTGACGTCACACCATCTGAACCCCCCCTGCCCCTCATCACACACCGTCACAAAATTACGGACCCCCATCCCCCCCACGAGTGTGACGTCATTTATGGGCGACCCCGAGGCATATATTAAAACAATACAAAACAATCATGTTAAACCACAAAATCAACACAAAAGACATGCAAATAGACATTTTTTCAAGGGAAACTACTCTATTATTGTTTTTGAAACATGGCCGCTGCTTGTATTTACTCATTGTTGTCTCAAACGGGGTAGTTTAAAGTTTATAACTTTATTCCAGGATATTTATGACTGGTTTGGTCTTGGATTGTGATTTGTTATCCAATTATCTGTTATAATATGTTAATTATGACATAAATATGGCCAAATGAAAGAAATATTCATTAGTTGTTACCTTCATCGCACATTACTAGCTATGTTGGAATTTACGACGCTAAACTAAGATTTTACCCAGATTAATTCTATAATATACCCCATTGATAAAAATACCAAATTTATCATTCTAGGCCTAATAGTTTTTTTATATGAATTTTCAAAGTTATGTGTTTAACTTGTTATGTTTCATTGTAAGCTGAATTTGAGACGTGTGATATAATGATAAAACTTTGCACATTTGTACTCAATGATATAGGCAATAGAAGTCTACAAATAAAATAAAAATTAGAAAAAAGATAACTAGAAATAACTAGAAATAATGAAGTCAAACTAAGGGGTGTGGCACTGTTCTTTAGTGACTGCCATAGGAGGATAGCACAACTAGGTTGCTATTCCATATACCACCATGAAACTTTAATTATTAATAGGACTAGAGAATGTAAAAAATACAAACATGTAAGTAAAATAAACAGAGCTAGAGGAAAACTATAAATAGTGTACTTGAATATGGTACAGCACAATTAGACTATGATTATTAACTACAGGCTAATATATTGCACTTCTTTGTTGCTACTATAAAAATAAAGATTAAACTTTACATATTGATTCTGGTGTTAGTAATAAGAATGCTAGTATACATATTGTACAGGTAATGTATAGAGTTAGAACCTACAAAAACAGCACAATATGATCAAGATACTTAACGATTTGCCATAAACATTAGATTTGTGTCCGTGTATAACATGGTAAAAATGTTATTATTAATTTAGAAAATTTTGGTTCTTGTAATGTTTCTGATGAAAAGTGTTGAGATATGCTAAAACTCAAAGATTGACATTTCACAGTATTCTTATTTATAAAATGTTTAGTGAAGTGTATCCTTTGATAAATTCTTAAATGACATTAATGAAAGTGTTTTCTTTCTATTATAGTTGCCTATAACTAAAACTGTAATTCAGTGCAGTTTATAAAATTGGGCATTATTATTTTTAATTTAGGCAAGTTTATAGATCTAGATAGGCCTGTCTAGATCTAGTTAACCTTGTGGTATTAAGAAGGTTAATAAAAATGTGGCTCATTTAGTAAAGCTGAATTTCAGATATTCTAAATATTTAGTATTTTTAAATCATTGCTACGGTTTAGTCTACAAGTTCGCAACCCCTCAGAAAGCCCTTCACGACCCACACAGCGCACGGTTAAACCATCGCTGCGATCGCCCTCCTGCTTTTCCCTCAATATATTGTAGGTAGTAGACTAAGATTATATTGAGTGAGATTTATACCTAATAAACCTGTAAGTTACTTGGTGTTGAAGTTAAGCTTTACAAACTTTCAAGGATACTTAATTTATATTGCTAACTTAATTAGAAGCTAAGAAATCAACTTTTTTGTTTTTTAATGGGGCAAATAACAGAAAATACTGTAAATGGGAGATAACATAAGGAAACCAAAACAGCAACAGCTGCAAATCGATTTTTCAAAAATTGTCTTTTGAAAAATTATATCACAAACTAGCGTGCGCGTCCCTGTGCGTTGCCACGGGGATAAAGTCCAACAAAATATCTTAAGAGGTTTTCATCAATGTGTTACCAATCCTATATATTTAGACGTGTGATCTTATTTTCTAAAACTGAGATTTAAATGTGAACAACTCAGTGACTTTTGCTTCCTCCCACCCCCATCTTTCTTAAATTCCCTCAGTCATATGTTGGTGTATATATTTTAGTCTTTTGAAGCTCCATGTATTGTAAGTACAGTGCAAGTCTTACTTTTCTTTTTATTAAATTTAGGTCTATATTGATGATGAATTAAAGGAACTTTTGGAGCATCAAGGTTTATTAGAGCATAAGATGTCATCCTTGCATAAAATGATGTGAGTTTTTCATTTTTGGTTTAGGAATGTTTAACCTTTTAAGTATGGTGTACTAGCAATATAAATATATATATTTTTATTGATCATGTGTTGTGTGTGTTCTATATTTTCACTTACTACAAATATTTTTTGTTTAGCCCAGCTAATCTATTTTTGCTTTAGAAATGAAAACGTAGCAATTTATTTTATAATCAATCTATCGGCCCCTTTTGCTTTGTTTGAGGTCTAAGATGTGTTCCGATAGAAAATCCAGTAAAAATCCTACTCAAAATGTAGTTTTGTGTTGGGTTTATGCATGAAAATTACAAAAAATGATTGTTATAATGATTGCCATGTTATTAGTTAATAAGTTGTATCATTTTTTCCTGTTTTGTAAATTCTTTAATTTTTGGAAAAAATGTCCTACATTCCTAACAGTACTTATAAGTACCAATATATGTTTGGGCCCTTAAAAATTTATAAAACAAAATTCCCTTCGACATATGCTTTAAGTGTGCCAAAAGCAATATCATAACACATTGCTTAAGAAAAAATGTCATTCTCAACCTAATTCCGTAAATAAAGGGTTAAGTCGAGATCTAGATGTAGAATTTACGTTGAGTCTAGATTATAGTTTTTGCCGTAACTCTAGATTAGAACCTAGATAGATAAATCCCATGCATTTTCGAATTAGATGATCATTGAAGCTAAACAAAGATTTATATAAAATAATTAAGGCCTGAAATCGATTCTAGATTCTAGATGTAGAATTTACATTAAGTCTAGATCTAGATTTATAACTCTTTCTTCCTTTGACAGCTGATCTGTAGATCTACAGAAATGTTACGTATTGTATAATAAAATAAAAAGAACTGTTAAATCATTGATAATATTGTTCAAACGTAATAAAAATAGCAAACGGATGTATTGTTTAAGTTATAGCCGACAGAAAATTAGCTTTATAACGCGTTAAAGTTCTGAATGGGCAACACAATCTTTGATGGAACAGCCATTGTTGTTTTAAAAAGTAAATAAATCATGTGATGTCACCATTCACTCTAAGTAAAGTCATTGTTTTAAACTTTTATAATTAATGTGGTTAATCTACCAATGAATAAATCAATAAATTAATTAACGTCTTTAAATAAATTTGTGATTAACAGTCTGTCTGAAAACAAATATTGTTCTCTAATTACTATTTTACAGCTCTACACATAGTGCAGATTCTCTCCTGTAGCCAAGCGGACAAACAAAAAAAAAATATTCAACATGTAAACAAAGTTGAGTTTTAGTAGTATGGAGTCACCCATAAATGTCGTCACACTTTTTTTGATGATTTTTACAACCCCCCCCCCCCCCCCCCATACCGTCACAAAAAGCCAGATACCCCCCTCCCCCCTAAAATGACATCACACCTCAACCTACAACACCCCCCCCCCCCCCCCCTCAAAATTGCAGTTGAATTTTTTTTATCTAACTAGATGCTTCACTTTTCTGATTTTTTTTGCAGACCAAGTCTTCAGATGCTTGAAGCTGATTCAAAACAGCTTTGTGGTATGATATCTTTCACATCTACTCTAGCTGAAAATGTTAGCAGCAAAGTTAGAAAACTTGATCTAGCAAAGGTTTGTATTTTTTACAAGCTTTAATTTAGTTCGCAATGTCTATTTGTGGGTTTGTGACAAATCTCTATTTTGACCCACTTCTAATGCCACGTTTTGTTCAAACTTTACAGATATGTTCCAATTAGATGACAATACACGTCAATCTATTTTTTAATTTGATTAGATGTTTAATTAGTCATTAAAAATTAATTAGCCAGTTTCGACACTAAGGGAAGATTACACAATTAAATAATTCAATAGATAACTATATTCAATAACAGAAGTGGAGATAACTAACTACCCAATCACACCAACAGTCTGGTGAGCTTTGGTTCATTAGAATGTTTACAATTGTAGAGCTGGTCTATCTGGTGAAGGCTTTTAAGGGCAGATAATAGAGATTTTAAACTAAGAGGAGGTATCATAATGGACACCAGCGAGAAAAGTCTCAAAGGTATTTGAGAGGTGTATAAATTCATTAAAAAATCATGCACAGCGTATTTACAATTAATATGGTTATAAAATCCTGCCTGTCTGGTTTTTTTCGGACTTTACTAAAGATTGGATGTATTTGATGTTTATAATATTTTCGGTAACTAAATAAAAATTTAAAAAAAAGCAAAAACAATTTGGTTTTCACGTGTAATGGCGACATAAACATGGCATCCTGCTATTGGATAGGCTGCCATAGATTTTATTGTACACATTGTAAGCTAAAAATAGAAAACTAGGTCATGGGGTTTTAAATTTGCATTGTAATTTAAAAACTTGATCTGCAAAGTTTTGTAAACAAATAGTTATCGATTACTAAGTTACTGTACAGCCAATCAATATTTGTTTTACGAAAGTGAAACATCCGGTTATAACTTAGGCTTGATGAAAATAAATAGAAATGTAGCCTTAAACTCAACAAATTATTTTCAAGTTCTCTGGATTTGCAACTTTTATAGCATTTATTCTAAGAATATAAAATTTCTAAATTAATTTTAGGCTTAAGTTTTTATTTTTTATTTTTTTTTACGGTCTAAATCTAAAAGGCACGTTTTTATTCCATGACAACAACATTATGGAAGGAATCTCGTCAACTCGCTTGCCTCCATTAAAAACTTGCTTTTGTCTGTAAAATACGGTCACGGATGGCTGCTTTCAAGGGGCAGATAATCATCCTTCAGAAATCAAGAGCTACTGTTGGTGTTTTAAAGCAAATATTTTTAGTTCTAATTCTTAAATTAGGAATCACTAAAAATAAAAAACAACAAATAAATATAAAAAAAAAACCTTTATAGCAACAAGCTTTTAAATGCACTGAAAATAAGAAAATAAAACTTGTTTTCTTTCATATAAGCTATTTGTTGCACATGGGTTCTTTTATATTTTAGTGGCAAAAGCTTTTATGAAAGAAAACAAATTAGTTTTATTTTCTTATTTTCAGGTTGTTGCTATAAAGGTTTTTTGTATATTCTTCCTATTTGTGAGCAATTATTGAGAAACTTCTATTTGCGACTGAGATGCAGTAGCTTTTATTTAGTTAGACTCCTCTTTTAGGCTGTAAAGATGACATTTTACAATACAATTTCTACCCAAGTGCATGTATATGTGTTCAGATCACCAAGGAATATCTATTTTGAAATAATTAAATTAAGTGTTTAATAATTAAAAATTGATTTAAAGATTTACAATACCAAAAGCAGAAATAATTGGTGTTCACTGTTTTTGAGTTATGTTCAAAGTACACCTGATGGACTTAAAAACCCACACTAATACAGGGGAGAAAATGCTTGTGTGCAGTACACATATTGTCTCAATAAATTGAAATGTCATTAACACCTTGAACAACATAACAGAATCTTGACATGAAATCCGACCACACTTCAATAAAATAAACCAGTCCATTAAAAATGAAATGATTACAAAAACATTTTGCAATAACTGTTCAAGGCACTAATTTAATGAATTTTAAAAATTGCATCCCATAAATCAACGAAACATCATAATTGTATGATTTGAGGGGGGGGGGGGTGTTACCCTTGATGCAGATAATGCTAGCCTTATTATAAATTATTCTAAGACCCATTACAATATTATATTATTAAACAACTTTAATAAACCGGGAGTGATCTCCCCTAAACTTTCTCGAGTATTCTTATATAGCACTTATATAGGGGATGACAACTCAGGATATAGACATGATTTTTAATCCATTTTTAATTACTTAAACTTTTTAAAATAGAATTGAATCTCCTAAAAAAAAGAATTGCGCACCAAGTGACCACCAAAACAATCTGTGTATAATAGTGGGGAATATTATTAGTACTTTATAAATTCACATTAGTTTTTTGAGAAATTGGAAATGTGTAAATTACTACTTCCGGTCAACGGATGTTACTCAAAATTTAATAAAAATAAAAGACTGAGAATTAGATTTTTTACTTACATGTGAGATTTCATTTATCTATCTGAAACAGTACTCAAATTATAGGCTTTAGAAAAATAGAAAGTAGAATAAGTTCCACTTTCGGTTATCAGAAATCCCTGAAAAGTTGATACAGAACTACAAATTCGTATAAGAAATTTCATCAACCTAGCTAGAAAGTAAAAATGGAAACAACAGTTCTCTTAAATTGAAAAATAAACACGACATAGGTGAAAAGCAATATTTTATAGGCCTGCTAAGCAGACAGCCACCTTCTAAACACATTGACTAACCACCAAGCCAAAAAGAACCAGACAGTAATATTGGACCCATACAAATATCAGAAGTGCTAATAGCTATATGAAAACTGAACTCAGGAAATGCACTGGTGCAGATAGTAAAATTGCAATAATACTTGAAGCAGAAACCATAAACACATCAAAAATTATTTTTAAATTTAGCAAGAAGTCTGGAATAATGGAAAAATTCCAGACGAGTGGAAAACTGGTCTTATAGTAAAGGTGTAGGCGAAAAGGTAAAAATAAATAGGGATGTGACTTCAGAATTTCAGAGGATTTTGATTTTTCAGAATTCCAATTTTCTGTCAGAATTTTTCCTCTGATATTTTTCAGTTACTTATTTTCACCCAAAAGTGATTGGAACTTTTTTCTTAAGTTTTGTGATTCTATAAAAGAAAATGTTTTATTTGGTAGTCTAGATAAGATTTGTCTACTGGTATTTTTTAATTTCACCTTCAGTTTTTACACAGGAAGTGAGCTACCACCATTTTCAACTGCTTTCCATTTAATTTGGAAATTTTAGTGTAGTTTCAAAATCATTGCTGAGGATTACACTCTAAAATACAGATAACATAAGTACCATATTAGTTAGGTGTACAAAATGTTATGCATATAAGATCTTATTCTCTTGATTCTTTCAAATTTTGAGTGAATTCTGTGACCTGAAGTAGTACTTTATAGTGTTTCCAATTTCTCAAAAAAAAAAATTACTTCTACCTGACCATTAGTTTCAAACTCTTTAAGTAGGTCAAGACTCATTGACATAAAATGTGACTTAATTTAATGTTTAACTAACTTTTAAAAATTAATCAGACTCTTTAATAGAGTACTAATGTCCCGTTCAATTATGCAAACATTTTTGTTGATTTGGTGTTCAATCCTTTTTCCTACTCGATTTTGTTCTATTTAAAAAAAAAATTAAATTATTAAAAGAAATTAAAACAACACATTTCTCTAGCCCAATGGACCCAAAAGAGAATAGTCTCCAATTTATTTGAGAAGCCCATTAAATATTTTTAAAATCATGTATGGTGTAATTAAAATTAATTTGGTTATAAAATCCTGACTATTTTTTTTTTTTTGGACTTTAAAAAAAATAGTTGTTGTATTTTACGTTTTCGTATTTTCGGTAATTACACACAATTTAAAAAAAAAGGCAAAAGCAATTTTGTTTTCAAGATGTAATGGCGACATAAACAATGACATCATGTTAATTGAAAGGCTAGCATAAATTTGATCATACAAGTAACAAAATGTAACCAAAAAAAGGCAGATCAGGTCATGTGGTTTAAGACAGCATTATGTTATTTTAAAAACTTTATCTGCAAAGTTTTGTAAACAAATAACTATGGATCACAGAGTTACTGTACAGCCATTCAATGTTTGTCTTATGAAGCAAAACATCAGGTTATAACTTAGGCTTGATGAAAATAAATAGAAATGTAGCCTTAAACTCAAACAATTATTTTCAAGTTCTCTGTATTTGCTAATTTTATAAATAGATTCTAAAAATATTACATTTATGAATTATTTTTAGACTGAAGTTTTTATTTTTTATTATTTTCACTGCGGCTATGAAGTCAAAATAAATTAAAAAAACAATTTTATCCATGTCAACAATATGATGGAAGGATTCTCGTCAACTCGGTGGCCTCCATTGCACTGAAAGTGCCATCCCCCTTACTGTTGTGTAACAATATACAAGAAAGTTTAGGAGAAATCACTCATGTTTTATTTGTTGAAAGTATTATTTTCTATACCTGCAGGAGGTATTTTTACAAAAACAAATTTTACAGCTATTAACCATCTCATAAGGTTAATAAGTCCTAAGCCTTCTCAGGTCCATGGACCTCTAATTCTGTTAATTTGTATTAGAGGTCACCATGAGTTATGACATCATACTTCAGAGGGGAGGCTTGAATTTTTTTTAACAGTGTAATTCAAGGCGGAAAGGATGTCTTCTGAAATTGTTACTAAAACATTTTGCAATAATGTTAGAAGATGATATTTTAGCCATTAATTCATGTTGTTAAAATTAAGACTTTTTTTTGTAAATTGCAATATATTGATCTATATATATACTCAATGTAGACCAAGCTCAGTAAATATTTTAGAAAAAAAGAAATCGCTTTTAAAAAAATGCTGATTTCAGAGTGATGTAGACAAAGGTGTGAGTGATGCCATTTAGGTTCGAGGTTCTGGCTTTTTGGTAATGATGTTTTGGGTAGGGCGGAGGAGGTAAAAATTGTAAAAAATGTCATCATTTGTGGTATCGGTGACCCAAGTTTAGCTATGAATACTCAATTTATTTACAGATTTGGGTTTATTTTTATAAACATTAGCCCTTCTGTTCTTAATTTTACTTTTCATATGCAGGATAAGAGTCCAATTCCCTTTTTTAGAAACAGTCCCACGTACACACCACTAATTTTTTTGAGTTAAAGATTTGATAAGCATTTTTTTAAAAATTGCAACATTACATAATTTTGGTGATTGTGTGTATATTTTTTATTCTTACTGCTTCATATGTAACAAAGTGTGGCTATATTATATTACATTACACATGAGTCCTGTTAAGCTTTGATATAATAGATTTCTATATACAATTTTTATATTCTCTGACAATTTAAATATTTAGATTGATTGATATATTGCAAATTTTTTAAAGAGTCGTGTTGTGGATTGTATGCAACGTGTAGAGGATATATTAGATCTCAAATTTTGTACTGATGGAGTCCAAACAGCTTTACAGAATGAAGATTATGAAAAAGTAAGAAAGTATAATTTTCAGATTTCTTGAGTTATCAGTTAAAGTTTAATTGTATAATTTCACATTTCATTACAAAGTTCGAACCCTCGGGCAGATGAGGTTTGTTAGCTGGGGACAGCCACTCTTCTAGGAGAGACAACTCCAAAATCAAACAACTGCTGCCTTGTAGTTTGTTCTTGGTTGGACAAAGGCTATGGAAGCAAATCCAAAAAGAAAAGCAGGCTGAAATCGGAGTCAATGGCCTCAATGGTAACCAGTTGACAGGTATTCTTAATTGTGTTGGAAAGGGGTCGGCGTGGTTGAGTCGGTAAAAGCCCATTGTTGCTAAACCGAAAAGTCTCGAGTTCAATCACTTCCAACACTAAAAATTAAGAACGAAGAAGAAGTGATTAGTGTGTGAGAGCTTCAACAGATGTACTTGTACAGGGATCACTTGTCCTTCACTTATGAGCCTGTTGCTTTCTACAGTGCTAAATATAATATAAGAAATATCAACATTTTTTTTATCTATACATGAAAACATTCTGTCCCTGCTAGCTCTGCTAATATTAATTAATTTACGACACGACTTTCTAAACCCTGTTCAACTTTAACTCAATTCTAAATTTCAACTTCTTTCTAACTACTTAACTATAACCTCCTTCTACTACTCCTCCTGAAAAACAATCTACTCCTTGGCTGGCTCTCCACTCTTCACCTAACTCCTAACATTATCTTCTTTTCAACCCTGTGTGACTTGTCATCTTGCTTGATTTGTTTATATGTCTGTTGATTGGTTTATACCTACTGACCATTGGCTCATATCCTAGACCTATTTCTAATTATTACCTAAAGGTTCATTACCACATATCTCCCTTTCTTACTGAAGCTAATAAATTATATCTAACTAGTCTATCTACTCTATTCCCTAAATCACTTATATATAATTCAATACAATGTATAACAGCCACAAAATTCAACGTGCAAGACAGGTACGTTTGTCTTTATATATATTATATAATACAAGCCCTATAAGCCAGCCTTCGCGGCCAGCCCTAGGGCTGTCACCATCCAAGGCCTAGACGATAATGCCGAGCCCCAGCTATGTGTGTGTCTTACCCATAGCCACCCTTTCTCTTATATAGGCTAGTTTTGCTCACCTCTTTCCCATCACTTCATACCACCTGCTTGACTCGAATTAACCCGTAGGCCATTAAAATGAAATGCAGCAAACTGACCATCGTGGTCAAACCTGAGGTGTGAAGTATGGCCGTGAGAAAGCTAGGATCTGACCTTCCACACCGCTGATTGAATTCACACCGTGTGAGGTGCACAATTAAAGACCTGGGGACGTTAATCAACGTGGCCTAAAGCCCATAAATTACCTGGTGACACCACAGCCAGACCACTGCACCATGAGACCCGAGCGCCATCTTGTTATTTAGTTTTAGTTAGGATGAAACACAACAAAAATATAACTTCCAAAATAAGCAAAAAGTGACAACCAAAATTTCATCCAAAATAGTCTGACATAATATTCAATACATAAAAATACCCTCCACTATCCAATTATTCTAGTTGGCCTCATCCTGGGTGAGCCCCATTAATCAAGTAACTATTTTACTTAAAGACAAAAACAATAAATTAACCAGCCAACACTAAGGTTGGTCTAGTTATATGTTTGGCAGGATAATAAATAAATAACCTTTGGATTTGTTTTAAATTGTCATCTATTGTCACTATTAGCATAATTTCCAATAAACTGATTTGTTACCTACATTAAGACAGTTAAACAAAATGAGATGAAATTCATGGAATGACAGGTTGCCTAGACAACTTTTTGTTAAAAGCATTGAAGATTCCAATCAATTTTTTACATAGAGAATTTTATTGGCTATTGAAAGGGTTCAGTTTTAAGTTTTAGAGCTAGTAAAAATGGTGCTTTCTGAAAGCTTAAAAATGAGAAAACAGATTTTACCAACTTGCTTTGATTGTATAACAAAAGAAATCCATTAATCACATTGTTTTAAGAAAGTAAAGGGGTGGATAACTAAATAAAGTTTTGTTAATATGTATTTTAATATATATATATATATATATATATATATATATATATATATATATATATATATATATATATATATATATATATATATATTATATATATATAGTCTTTCATACCATAGCAACCAGTTGCTAAGTATCTCTTGCACCAACATTAAGTTGCACTGAAATATCATGATAAAACACACACATCAAACCACCCTAAACAATCTGATTATGAATTTTTTAATATTATTTTTTAAATAAAGGCTGCTGGTCACATTCATAGATTTAGAAGTTTAGATGAAACTGTTATTAGGATGAGCACAGAAACTACTGAAGGTAAAAACTATTTGATTTATAAACTTATTTTTTCATATTTTGCTGTTCTGCTCTTAGTTTATCTCATGACATCACTAGATTCTAGTTTATCAGTAATTAAGTTCATGTTCATTATATACTCACATTAGAAGATTTGTCCAGTGTTTCTTATTGAAAATCTTGTTGGAACCTAGTATAATAAAATATGTATTTTTACATTGAATGTTTCTCTAAATTTTAATACCATTCTTTTGCTTTCCACATTTGTTTTCATAGTCGTAATTTCCCATTCTTGTCCAAGACACATGGGTCAGATGAAGTAGAATTCATCTGCTTCAGAGATCTTGGCATATGAAGTAATAGTGTGATCAGCAATATGCCCAGCCGCCTTTGTTTCCCTAATGTAAGTTAGGTACCCATCAGAGCTGGGTGGTCCCATGATTCGAACTCAAGACTCGCGGGTTAGCAGTCTAGCTCTCTACTGCTAGGCCACACTGTCCCATTCCCATTTATATTATAAACTAGACTACCCATCATCCCTTGGATAACTGGGTTTCGGGGTGATCCTTAAAAAACATCACGTCTGACACTTATTGTTACAAAATAACCAGACTCCACATTCTAAAAGACGTTTTTTTTTATCTTTTAAAAACACCCATTACGGTTGAGCATGGGTCTGACCACACTGTCTCTTCATATACTGATGTCACAGGTGACCTACTCAACTCTGCTTCACCTGCCTAGTGTCCCGCCAAGTCTCAGACAACATGTTTTTATCGTTTGAAAAAACAATTCCGGCCGAGCATGTCTCTGATCACCATATCCCTTCATATGCTGAGGTCCTGATAGGCAACTTCATCATTCACGTTAAAAAAATAAAAATTGAAAAAAATAAAACATTTACTTTCTCGTGATGTGTCTCGAACCGTTACCATCCGCATGGTAGCCATGCTGCAAAGTAAGAAACCAGTTATGCGAATAGGTACTATTATGTTAAATTTAATTAGGGCCTATATCCCAAATTAGCCAATTCCATAGATTTATATAAAATAATTAAGGCCTGAAATAGTTAAGTATATAGATTCTATTTCTAGGTTCTATATGTAGAATTTACGTCAAGGGTTAAGTCTAGATCTAGATGTAGAATTTACGTCGAGTCTAGATTCTAGTTTTTGCCGTAACTCTAGCCCTAGAACCTAGATAGGTAAATCCCATGCATTCTCGAATTAGATGATCATTGAAGCTTAACAAAGATTTATATAAAATAATTAAGGCCTGATCTAGATCTAGAATTTACGTTAAGTCTAGTGACCTAGATCTAGATTCAAAACTTTTTCTTCCTTCGACAGCTGATCTTTAGATCTACAGAAATGTTATATATTGTATAATAAAATAAAAAGAACTGTTAAAACATTGATAATAGTGTTGAAGCGTAATAAAAATAGCAAACGGACGTATTGTTAAAGCTATAGCCGACAGAAAATTAGCTTTATAACGCATTAAAGATCTGAATGGGCAACACAATCTTTGATGGAACAGCCATTGTTGTTTTAAAAAGTAAATAAATCATGTGATATCACTGTTCACTCTAAGTAAAGTCATTGTTTTAAACTTTTATAATTAATGTGGTAATCTACCAATGAATGAATCAATAAATTGATTAACGTCTTTAAATGAATTTGCTATTAACAGTCTGTCTGAAAACAAAAATTGTTCTCTACCTAATTACTATTTTACAGCTCTACACATAGTGCAGATTCTCTCCTGTAGCCAAGCGGACAAACAAACAAACAAAAAATTATATTCAAACATGTAAACAAACTTGAGTTTTAGTAGTATATAGATAGATGGGAATGGAATATAAATTATATACTAGTTATTATTCATTATAGGCCTGCACATTCATTTTAAACGGATTAATTTTTTATACATTAGTACACAATTTAAAACTACACATACTAGCGTATACTAGCGGAAGCGCCTGATTCAATTTAGTGAATGTCTATGATGCCCTATTGTATCCATAATTTATCACACTGCTTAAAATGAATGTAGGTGCCATAGCACTCTCGAAATAACTAGTGGTGCTAAATTGCACCCTGTCAGGCACCGGTGAATGGCGCCTGATTCAATTTAGTTAATGACTATAAGCCCCATCTTATACATAGTCTTTTGCACTGTTCAAAACGAATGTAGGAGCCATAGCGCTCACGGTATAAGCCGGGGCGTCCAATTGCGCTGCCCTGTGAAATTGAAAAAAAAAATTTTCCAAAGAAAACTCTCCAGGAGTATTCTTAACAACTTCCCAAAGTTTCATGGCGGTCAGACGAAAGGTGTAGTAATGCATAAAAGACAAAATCTGACAAAAATATATTAGGGTTTCATCAATGCGTTACCAATCCTATATTAGATGCGTGATCATGTTTTCAAAAACAATGCCTGCTCTTGGATCATATTTATTGGGGTATAGGTTTACCTACACTATCGCCAAGCATGCCATGAGTTTACTTTAATCACTCACCATAATATCACTTTTAATTACTCACCGCTAAAATGTCGGGGACGTAGAGGGGCGCACAAGTTAGCCCCTTGAATACACTACCGCTGGGGCACCGGAATGGGCCTGGCTCGGATTTAATCATCAAATGTCGTGTGCCGCCTTTTCAATATTGTAGGGTGCTCCTTAATAGTAATATAAGCACCATAGTGGTCAGAGGGGCGCTTTGGGGCCACAATAGCCGGGGCGCCGGCAGCTTCGCCTGTTGAAGTTTTAATGCTGACTATCGTAGTACCCATTACCCGCTATGCAGGACTCCCGATTAACGGATACCAAGTGCTAAGATAGCACTCGGGGCGCCAAACCATGTTTTGACAAAATCGCATCCTCCTGGGCAATGCCCATAAGAAATTTTAATTTTTTCCCACAGAAATCTTCTCTGGGGTATTCTCATCAACTCCACAAAGTTTCATTGCACTTGGAAGAACACCTTTAATTTTTTTGTATACCGTTAATTGAGAAAAATTGACTCGCCGCCCTTGCGAAATGAAAAAAGATTTTTTGCAGAAACCTCCCCTGGTGTGTTCTAATCAACTCCCCAAAGTTGCATGGCGATTTGGATGAACGGTGTCAAACCAAATTTTTTTTTTTTATACCTTGTATAGAGAAAAAACAAATTGCGCCCTGCAGGGACGCTACCCCTGCGAATTTGAGATTTATTTTCCCGCAGAAACCTCCGGAGTATTCTCAGCAACTTCCCAAGGTTTCAAGGCAATCGGATGAAAGTTTTTGTAATACATAGAAGACAGGCAAACACACACACACACACACACACGCCTACATTGCTTTTTATATAGGCCCCTATAATAAAGTTCACATATACACATATATACATATAGATGTATAGATAGACTAGCGTGTCCGAGGATAGCTCGGGGCAAATTGCAACCTAGGTGGATGCGCCTGATTCAGTAGCGTAGTGAGGGGGGTGGAGGGGGATATGTCCCCGGGCGCCGACCTTAGGGGGCGCCAAAATGGGTTGGAAAAATAAATTGAAAGGTTGAGGGAGGTGCAAATTGAAAGTTTGAGGGGGGGTGCCGGGAAGTGTCGCTACGCCTCTGGCCTGATTCAGTTTAGCGAACGACTATAATGTCCTATTGTATCCATAGTCTATGGCACTGTTTAAAACAAACAGGCGCCATAGCACTCAAAGGATAGCCTAGGGCTGCTAATGGCATATCTGATTCAAATTAGTGAACGACTGTAACGCCCCATCTTAACCTCAGCCTACATGTTTTTGTCTGTTAAAACCATTCATTTTTTGTATTAAAATTTACAACAAAAATAGCAGCTAAAATTCAGTATCACCTCTCTCCCCCTAGTGTGTGTTGCTGTTTTTGGATGATCCTTTATATATATTTGTGTGTAATCTAGAAACTATTTTTAGCGCAATTTCCATTCTGGAGAATTGCGTTATTAACTCGTCATTTCTGGGAATGGATGGATGAATGAATGTATGGATGTATCTGTGTCCGCAGCTTTAAGTCGTATCTCCTCCTCAACGAAGCAATATCGAGGACTAGTTCCAAAAGCAATTATGTTAAGCAAGTTACAAGGATGAACATAGGCCAAAAATATTCCGGGTTTCTTTCATGGATTTCCAAGAAAAGCCAAAAAACCTCAAAAAAATGCAGTTTTTGGCCCATATCTCGGCAACCAGACCACTTAGCGACTTGAAACATGTACCAATCGATTCCTGCCATAATTTAGAACAATATTGCCGAAGAAAGTTTTCAAAAATATCCTTTCGTTCGGTCACAAATTTTTTTTTGAATTAATTAAAATTTTGACCGAATCAGTAGGCATTTTTATCCAACCACACCACACGCGCCATCACTTTCAATAGCTGCGCCATCACGTTCAATGGCTGCGACATCACGTTCGGTAGATAGGCGCGCAATGGTTTTTAGTCATGTAACTCTATTGTAAATAAAACATGTAGAATACTGAAAAAAAATTAATAAAAAACGTTTTAATAACTAACCAATGGTTTTACTAACCCTGCTCTTGATTTACGCTACGACAGAGCTATTTTTAGATAACATAAGGAAATTGCGCTTAAATGTCACTAGACTTTTTAATTAACTTGTTTTTTCATCAAACAGCTTTTATAAAAACGTCACATACTGTTTTGTTTGTAAGTTGTTTAAAAAACTATTATCTTTAAAGTGCATTTTACAATAAAGCAAACGTTTTTTTCTGTTGATAGCATAGACAATATTACATTTACACACTCAGATTGAAATAACACTTAAGTGTTTTACATGTTTTATTTTCTAATGACAGAATAATAATAAAAATAAAATGTAAAAATATAGTAATAAGCAATAATTCGCAAAGGTAACAAGCTGAGCAAACATTGATTACCTTGCATTGTTCTTTCTGATGGTTTTCTTGATATTCTTATTAAAAGATCTTATGTGTGTTGAATGATCTTTTTCCAAATTGATATATTTGTAAATTTCTTCTTTTAAAATATATATTTAGAATAAAACAGATTGTATTTCTTTACACCATATAGAAAGATATTTTTAATTAAGCAAATTTAGACTTAAAGTTTAAAAAGCTTAGAATCACTTTGTTCTGGCATTGTGGGATAAAAATAAAAGAAAGCTAATCTAGTTAACAATATGAAATAAGTAAGCCACAATGCCACACAACATTTGGTTTAGGTTTATATTTTGGGAAAATATATTTTGGCCATAACACAACTGATACAGCAGCATTGTATTTACTACCAAAAAAATATATTGACAAAAGTGCCAAGAATTTTAATATGAAATTTTCAGATTTGTGTGAACTTTATTAAAAATGAAATGAAACAGATATTTTTCGATAAAGCTACTTTTGTGTGTTTAAAATTTTTTGCTGTAAAGTGTAGTTTAGATTTTTAAAATGTTAATATTACATTTTTAACAACTTGGTTGTTTTTATCCTAATGTTTGTTACAAGACTGGATAATAAAAATAATATGTGACATATTTGCTTCTTTAATCTTCAACCAATTGGTCCAAACAAGTAAATAATATTAAGTTTTGATTTGATTAGGATCTCAAGATTCAATCTGAACAAACTGTCAAATAACTATTTTTTAATTCTATTATAGTTAGCAATTCTA
This sequence comes from Physella acuta, assembly GCF_028476545.2. NCBI lineage: Eukaryota > Metazoa > Mollusca > Gastropoda > Physidae > Physella > Physella acuta. The sequence goes on from NW_026732918.1 coordinate 43,298, forward strand.
TTTCTTTAAAATTCTATTTCTTAAAATTATTTTATCAGGTGGAACTCTTGATTCATCATTTAAAATGATTTATGAAGCAGAGGAAAGGTTAAAATCTATTGTCCAAAATAAATTTGATACTGCAGTCCACCAGGGAGATGTTGCATCTGTTGAAAGATTCTTTAAGATATATCCTCTTTTAGGAATGTTATCAGAAGGTCTTTCAAAGTTTGGGAAGTATTTAGCAGCACAGGTATTTTAATTATTAATTGTTTTTAAAGAAATATATTATGTTAAAAAATGAAATTACTTTTGGTTGTAGAGGTGTAAACAATTAAGTTCTAGAAAATAACTAGACTCTATATCTAAATTTAACTGTACAAACACAGTAATTGACATTTTTATCATCAGTTTAATTTAAAAAAGAACAGTAATTATATTTATTTTGTTTTTAAATCTTTATTAGACAAAGTTTAAAATTAGTAAACATTTTGTATAAAATAGTTAGATTTTAAGTGTAGTCTTTATTCAAATCATTACAAATTTAATTACCCTGTATATCATTTTATTATTTTTCTTTTGGCATATTAGTATTAAAAATGTTTCATATTTTGAATTAACAAGATATATAATTTATTCTTTACCTGAAATAAATAAATGTTTATTTCTTTTCAAAAAATCATTAAGGAATCCTTGTCAACATTTTCCCCCAGGTTTCAGATAAAGCAGATGGTAATCTTAAAATTGCATTACACCCAGATTCTACTGATAAAAGAGCGCATGTTATTTTTGCTGACACTTTAACAATGTTGTTTGAAAGCATAGCAAGAGCAGTAGAAATACATCAGCCTTTAGTAGAAACATATTATGGTTAGTAGATTCACATACTTAAGAAAAATGTAATTAGCAATACCTAGTTTTTTTAGAATGTAATAGTTGTATGTATATACACATACACATGTACATAATATGTATATATACAGCTTGTATAGCCTACAGATGATTTTTTTGTGTTGAATTGGTGGTAAAGTTATATTCCATCACAAGTCTTATTCTGTGTTCTTATGTAGGTTCTGCCTGTTTTTCATTATCTTTATTTTAGACTGTTTGACAATACCATTTATCGGGTGTAGGACAAAAGGCCGACATCCAAAAGGCCGACAAGACAAAAGGCCGACATGGACAAAAGGCCGACAGGACATAAGGCAGACAGCCAAAAGGCCGACAGGACATAAGGCCAACAGCCGTAAGGCCGACAAGCATAAAAAATACTAATATTGCAAAATATATGTTACTGCATAGCTGCTATCTTAACAACTATCGAAATAAGGCATGAAATAAGGTGAAACGTTCAAGACAGGAGACAATGCTAGTTGCTATCCTTATTAGGTGAACCATCGGCTCCAAGTGACTGAAGATTATGGGAGTGTCTTAAACACAAAGAATCAACAACTAAATATTGCGAAATGCTGTCACTACTGTCTTTTATTGCTCCTTCTATGTCAACGAGGTGAGACAATCATCAAAGAACCAAGTCAAAAGCCGTCGCATCATCGCCCACATGCAACAAGGTGGAACGCCAAGAGACAATGCTAGATGGGATCCTTATCAGGTGAACAATGGGGTCCATGTAGGTTACGAAAACTGCAGAGTTTTACTGCTTGTCTACATTTTGATGTCTCGAAAAACCGAAGCTATGTATACATGAGCATTTCAGGACCTCGCAGATATCGCATAAAAAATGCACATACACTTATCTCCACGGTTTATTGTCACTGACTTTGAGAAAGCTGCAATCAATGCTTGCATTAAATTCCCAACAGCTACAAGTAAAGGGTGTTTTTTTCATCTTAGCCAAAATACAGGGCGAAAGCTACAAGCGTTGGGCTTGGCACTTCTTTATGTTCAGGATCCACAGTTCTGCCTGCTGATGCGGCAAATAGCAGCATTGGCATTTCTTCCAAGTGCAGAGATTCCGGCAGCATTTAATGAATTAAAAAACATTTTCCCACCAAACACAGCTGAGTTGGTGAAGTGGTTTGATGAGACCTACGTTTGTGGTCGAGTGAGGTTGTTAAACACAAGAGAGGTGATGGTTCCACGACTTTTTCCACCAGAGTTCTGGTCTGTACATGACAGTCATGTACATGGGATTCCTAGGACACAAAACACGGTTGAGGGGTGGCACAGGAGGTAATTGTAGGGAAAGATCATCCTGGAGTCTTTTGTTTACTAAACAAACTAAAGCAGGAACAAGGTAGAGTTGAAGTAGAGATGAAGGTAATATTGCTTGGAGAGCCAGCAAAAAAGTGAAAAAAACAATATTTACAGAAAGAGGACAGGATAACAAATGTAATTGCAGAATGGGGAAACAGAACTACACTTGAATTTTCGCATGGCGTTGCATACAATTTGTCATACTAGGCCCTATTTTTTTCTATTTTGTAATATACCTTTATCATTATGTAACTGGTTTTCAATAAAAATTATACATGTCTGTTATTGTAGTTTGTTGTTTTATAAAACTTGTCGGCCTTTTGGATGTCGGCCTTCTGTCTTGTCGGCCTTTTGGATGTCGGCCGTTTGGATGTCGGCCGTTTGGAAGTCAGCCTTTTGTCTGTGTCTGCCTTTAGTCCTGATCCCCCATTTATCATTTTAGGAAGGCACATTTTAAGTCGGTGTCCAATATTTAAAATGTGGTAATTTGGCATTGAAGTTTTTAATTATTACATTTAGTAAGTAGGTAGATAAATCAAGTAAACATATTTTTATATGGATTCAAAAGGACCTGGTAAACTTTTCCTGTTACTGACAACCTTACAAAAAGAATGTGATAGACAGTCGAGAAAGATTTTTGAACATTTTAAAACACAAAGAGATTATCAAGCAAAGGTACAAACTATAACTAGCTTTCTATAAATAGTTTGTAATCATTTTATGAGATCTATTTAGAAAAAAACAATAGTTTTTTTTCTTAGCACAATCTCTTAGTACAAATTAATATTCCAACATACATTTTTGTCACTTTGTTTGCATTTATTTTTTTCATTTATCTCTAGTTTTTTGTTCTTAGTTTTAAAAATTAATTTACTTAATATATTTAAATAATACCTTAGAATTTGTTTCACCTTCTAAGATAAGAAAAGTTCAACAATGCTTATGTGCTGTGAAAACATTTACAGAAAAGTAAGTTGACAAATTTACCATCACAAATAATGTATACATGTGGGGGATAGTGGTGTATTTGTGATATGTGGGGATAAAAAGTTGTGACACCACACTTTTGCTCTTTAAAATTTTTTTTTTAAACATCATTTATTAGTATTTGTCTGACTTAAAAGTATGTTTTAGAAAGTGCAATAATCAATGTAACTAATATTGATCAAAATTAGTTAACATTTTAGTATAAATTAAATAGATATTAGCAACTTTTTAGCTGCACAAATAATCAACCAAGGAAAAAAAGTAATAGTTTATAAAATTTGATTTTTATTATCTAGAGACCTCTATAATTTAGGGAAAAAGGTTTTAAAACAAATTTAAAAAAATGCTTTATAAAAATTTATTTCCGGACTACAGCTTAAAGAACATATATTCAAGACATACATTTCCAGTACAGCTACCATTTTTAAAAACCATTTAACCATTGTTCATTATTTAACTTTACTTTTAGGTTGGATCCTAAAGAATTAGATATTCTTTTATCTGAAATGGTCCTGCTCAGCTCAAGATCAGAACTTTACCTTAGATTTATGCGTCGTAGGACAGTGGTATGTAGTTTACGTCTATAGGCAACATCACACTTCTAAAGTGGGGTACAGGGTGGTCAGGCTTCCATTACATGGTTAAGAGGGGGTTAAGAAAGTGATAATGACACACAATTGCAATTAAATAAGGTATTTTCTAGTAGTTATTTGAATGTTTTAAGGATAGACACCACAGATAGAATTTTTTGTAATTTAATATGTTTCAGTGTGTTTAATAGATTCAAAACTAATATATAGCTGCCAATAGCAGTACTGGTTTCCATGAAAACCACGAAAAGGTGTGAAAATAACACCTTTTCAAACCTCTAACTTTGTTCCCTAAACAAATTTTAAAAATCTGATGACACATTTAGGTTTCTCAAACCAAACCATATATTTCTACATTTATTCATTGCGATAGCTTGTATTCAATTTTTTATACAAATTTTTACGTAAAACTATGACAAAACTTAGGGCA
>NW_026732919.1:0-42257 GCF_028476545.2 Physella acuta
TAATTAAAAGCTTATTTTAAGCTGAAGTTTTGAATTATAAACAGTCAAAGTAAAGAAATTTAACGGCTGAGAGCCTTTGCATACTGATTTAACTGTTTTCTACCTTGATTGTGTAATTATAAAACGTATATCTTTAAAAAACAGTGACCGGAAAAACCGCTTTCCAGCTTTCCTAGATGAGGAGGGGGCGGGGGCGCTTTTTCGAAGACTAAAGTCGGAGAAAATTCACATCGGATTAAGGAATATATAACCGATATCACCCAAAAAAGAAACCCATTGAACTAAAGCGTATTTTACGATTGTGTAACATAAAAAAAGAGTTAGTGACGTTTAAAATCCGCTATGTACTGGATCGGTTGCTAGATAACTCTTTTAACACTTAGTAAAGAAATCAATTGTATTAACACTTAATGTCAGTGGCGTAGCGAGGTCGGGTGTCACCCGGTGCGGCACTTAATGGTGTCACCCCCCCCCCCCCCCCTGCAGGAGCGTAGCGACCCTTCCCGGGGACAAACTTTCAAATTTTCGATTTGCACCCCGCCCTCGAACTTTCGATTTGCACTCCCCCCTCTCAAGTTTTTTCTCTATATATTTTGCTATTTTTTTGCCTTGGTGTCACCCCCCTAAATTGTGTCACCCGGTGCTGTCCGCCTCCCCCGCCGCCCCCCCCCCCTCGCTACGCCCCTGCTTAATGTACGATTTCACTACCCAGTTTTGCTAAGTGATAACGCGACTAGTTCTTTGTAATATTCTTACGATTCTCTCAACTTCATCGTGAGAGATCAGATACTTTTACTTGATTGCATTACATCTTGCCTGGATCACTGCATTAAAGAGAAATAAATATAACGGATTCTTGTATCGCTATCCGATCAGTAATATAGCAGACTGTCGGAGCGGGTGGGTGGAAAGCGACACTCTTTGCCAAAATGGTAAGAGAGAAAAAATTATTATATATTGTACTGATTATTACTTTGTTCAACCTAACTGATAATTCAAAATTGCAGTATTGGCCTACTATTATCGAAATTGTTCTAAAGACACGAGCAAAAGTAGATCAAATAAGACTTGCACCTTCTTCAAAATACACTCTTAAGCAGTGGTTCTTAACTTTTTGGAGTACTGAACCCAACCAGTTGCATATGCGCAATCACCGAACCCTCCTTAATAGTTGTATCGTCCACAATGACAAAATCCGATCGTGAATCCTATGAGTAGGGTGTGTGTCTTGACCTCCGCTGAAGCCCTGAGACTTAATTACCGAAATCTATAGAGAAAAACTTTAGGGGGGGGGGGTGCAAATCGAAAGTTCGAGGGGGGGGATGCAAATAGAAAACTTGAGGGGGGGTGCAAATCGAAAGTTTGAGGGCGGGGGGATGCAAATAGAAAACTTGAGGGGGGGGGGGTGCAAATCGAAAGTTTGAGGGCGGGTTGCAAATCGAAAAGTTTGTCCCCGGGAAGGGTCGCTACGCTCCTGCAGGGGGGGGGGGGTGACACCATTAAGTGCCGCACCGGGTGACACCCGACCTCGCTACGCCACTGACATTAAGTGTTAATACAATTGATTTCTTTACTAAGTGTTAAAAGAGTTATCTAGCAACCGATCCAGTACATAGCGGATTTTAAACGTCACTAACTCTTTTTTATGTTACACAATCGTAAAATACGCTTAGTTCAATGGGTTTCTTTTTTGGGTGATATCGGTTATATATTCCTTAATCCGATGTGAATTTTCTCCGACTTTAGTCTTCGAAAAAGCGCCCCCGCCCCCTCCTCATCTAGGAAAGCTGGAAAGCGGTTTTTCCGGTCACTGTTTCTTAAAGATATACGTTTTATAATTACACAATCAAGGTAGAAAACAGTTAAATCAGTATGCAAAGGCTCTCAGCCGTTAAATTTCTTTACTTTGACTGTTTATAATTCAAAACTTCAGCTTAAAATAAGCTTTTAATTATTTTTCTACCCCTTTTGGCGCCCCCCTAGGATCGGCGCCCTGGGGCGGCCGCCCTCCCTTCGCTACGCCTCTGGTCAGGTCAAACACAACACTCTCACAGCAGCCCTAACAATCATGTATAAATGTGTCATCTAGTCCTTATATGTCTGTGTGCGAAAATGGCTCTTTGTGCATTTTTCGGTGTGCACAGTTTTCTGTGTGTGCATTTTTCTGTTTGCGTTTTTTCTTCTTTTTTTGCGCTTTTTTCCGTTGCGCTTTTTGTCGTTGCGCTTTTTTCATTTTGCGTTTTTTTCCGTTTGCGCTTTTTTCTGTGTGCGCTTTTTTCCGTTTGCGCTTTTTTCCGTTTGCGCTTTTTTCCGTGTGCGCTTTTTTCTCTTTGCGCTTTTTTCCGTTTGCGCTTTTTTCTCTTTGCGCTTTTTTCCGTGTGCGCTTTTTTCTGTTTGCGCTTTTTTCTGTGTGCGCTTTTTTTCTGTTTGCGCTTTTTTCTGTGTGCGCTTTTTTCTCTTTGCGCTTTTTTCTGTGTGCGCTTTTTTCTCTTTGCGCTTTTTTCCGTGTGCGCTTTTTTCTCTTTGCGCTTTTTTCCGTTGCGCTTTTTTCTGTTTGCGCTTTTTTCTGTGTGCGCTTTTTTCTCTTTGCGCTTTTTTCTGCTTGCGCTTTTTTCCTCTTTGCGCTTTTTTCTGTGTGCGCTTTTTTCTCTTTGCGCTTTTTTCCGGTGTGCGCTTATTTCCGTTGCGCTTTTTGTTTTGCGCTTATTTCCGTTGCGCTTTTTTCCGTTGCGGTTCTTTCCGGCCACCTAAACACACATACAACTTCGCCATAAAAGAATCCCCCATAATATTTGCTAATGGAGATAAAGCACGCAAATACCATACACCAATTTGTTGTTGTTGTTAAAGTGTAATGTTCCATTTAAGCCTTCGACTTGCGTATTTGAAAGAAGCTAAAAATAGATGTAGTACCAAAGTTTATTGCCATGACATTGCTAATGTAATATGTTACGGGACCAAAAGGCCTATGTTAGATAATAGCAGGCTATCCATGATCCATTATCCATAATGTTATATGGTACGGGTCAAAATGTCTATGTTAGTTTATAACAGGCAATGTATAATTCATTATCCATTTTAGCATGAACTTGGACAATTTCTTACATGTATTTATCGGCACGTATGCCTACCCTTCAACCGCACTAAGTCAGTATGTCTTTTTTCCCCTATTAAAAACCACAGCAGTTTGAATCAGGAAGCTTTATTGAAGCCTCTAACTTACTTTTTATAAAGTGTCAACATTGAATAATCTGACCTTTTCATGTTTGTTCTAGCGTGGCGTGCAAAACCTGCCCCGTAAGATTCTGCAGTAGACAAACTTACCGTGTCTTTCTTCCTTCTGTTTGCAAACATGCACTGGGTGAAATGATGCTTGATGTACGTGTTTCAGTTTCTTTCAAGGTTGTCGTTCTTTGCTTCTCTCCCTTTTCATGTGACGCCCACTCTTCCAATTCTCAGACCACCTGGGGTTTACACAGTACTCTTTCGGTATATGAGATAGGTGATGTAGAGCAGAGTTTCATCCAGGCATCTCTTCGGGGGGCTCCGCCTCCCCCCCCCCCCCCCCGAAGAAAGTCTACCGCCCCCCCCCCAACGAGATTTTATATAGTAAAACATACACTTTTACTAGTGTCCGCCCCCCCCCCCCCCCCGAAAAATGTTGACCGCCCCCCCCCCCCCGAAAATTTCAAGTGCCCCCCCCCTCCCCCCCCCCCGGAGAAAAAAGTCTGGAGGAAACACTGATGTAGAGTTCACATGTTTTAGTGATCTCGGTATATGAAGGGATAGTGTGGTCAGCGTTTTGAAAAGGGAGTTTGGTCTATGTTAGATGCTTTATTTTTTTACATTTGTGATGTGGGTTTTGGACACTTGGCAAAGCTAAACCACTGTCTATGTTTGCCCACGATAATACTCCACAACATTCAAATTCAACATTACCTAACAATATCATATCCAATCTAATGCTATTTGATGCGTGGCTTGCTAAGAAACTATCAAATTCTACTGCTTTTAATTTCTTTCTCAACCGGCTTGGCGCACAATAACAGCCTTAATCGCCTGTATTTTATTTTCTGACAACTTTTAAAAATATTCTGAAAGATTTATCAAGAAAAATGCTCCATAAAAAATGGAGTTTTCTTCGTTGGCAAAGAGGTGCGTCAGCTATTCGTTGGAACAACAACATAAAATAGGCAGAAGTATAGCATTAAAAGGAAATTTATCGTCTACTTGTCAGTTGTGTGCAATCAATATCTTACAAACGTTGAATTGGTTCTTGTTTAAAGTCAAAATTGTGCAATGGTATAATTGGATCTGAAGGGCTTTAACAACAGTGACTGTGACAGCTTCCTGTTTGCTATCAGCCCAGAAAAATCAATAACAATAGATTTCAATGGGAATTATCGATTTTATTTTTTTTATTTTTTGTAATTGTAAAACAACGCTGATAGTATTTGAAGTGTAATATTTACACAAGCAGTGAATGTAATCAACGTGTATTTGATTTATTGTTTAATCTACACTAAGATTGCTTTAGATATGTATAGTTAAGTTACGGCGAATTATAACCAAACATAGAGTTCAGTGTGTAGCTACTCGGTATTGTTGAAGTTAAAATAAACTCACTCAGTTGATGATTCAAGACAGTCCTGAACACATTACTGAGGATGATGTATCAACCAATGAATGTCCGAATTACTCGAAAAATAAACACGGAAAAAAAACTAATACTCTTGAACCAATTAATGCTTAATACTATGAGTCGTGTGTGTTTGCGTTTACATTTTTTGCTTTTATGTGTCGGTGTGTATGTGTCTTTAGTGTATGTCTGTCTTTATGTTTCAGTGTCTAGCATTGCATATCTATCTATATATATAATCTCTTCATGGAGACCATAGAAAACACCACGCAGCTTATCCACCACCCTTATCCCCACCTGTCAGGTGAGCTGTGGTTCACCCCGAATGTTTACAATCGTAGAGCAGGGCTAGTGACGGCTATTAGGGGCAGATAATTAAGGATTAAAGGATTTGAGAACTAAGGGGAGGTAACCGTTTCTGATTGATTTTTTTCTTAGTCTGTAAACGGCTGCTTTCACTTGGTGGGAGGGGGGGGGGGGAGGGCGGGAGGGGTAGTGTTGAATTCATAAATTATGAATTGCTGATAAGCAGAAAATAAAACAACAAGATGGCGGCGTATACTACGTCGCGGGTCAGCTCGTACGATACAACAGAGATGGCATGCTCATAACTGTTGAGTTGTGTCGTACAATTGATAAATCTCCGATGTATTTCTATTGATCTGTTGTATTTTTGCTACATCATTTTTGTATTGTTGCTGAACCTCTTCATTATCTGCGCTTTACGTTCTCTTTTAAACGTCCATATCTTTATTTTACATTTAATTAACTGTGTGTGTACTCTATCTGTGCTGTTACTGTGTTGTGTCTGAGTTGTATTCGTGCAGTATATGTTCTATATCCGTGCTATTAATGTGCTATATATGTGCTGTATATGTGCTATATATTATGTTCTGCATCTGTGATGTATCTGTATAGTATCTATGCTGTATCCGTGTTGTATAAGTGCTGTATCAAGGCTGTTTCTGTGCTGTCTATGTCCGGTATATCTGCTGTATCTGTGCTGCAGAGGCGTAGCGAGGGGGGGGTGGGGTGCGGACCGCACCGGGTGACACCATTTAGGGGGGGGGGGGACACCATTGCAAAAAATAGCAAAATATATAGAGAAAAATTTGATGGGGGGTGCAAATCGAAAGTTTGAGGGGGGGGGGGGTGAAAATCGAAAGTTTGAGGGGGGGGGGTGCAAATCGAAAGTTTGAGGGGGGGGGGGTGCAAATCGAAAGTTTGAGGGGGGGGGTGCAAATCGAAAGTTTGAGGGGGGGGGGGGTGCAAATCGAAAGTTTGAAAGTTTGTCCCCGGGAAGGGTCGCTACACCTCTGGGGGGTGACACCATTAAGTGCCGCACCGGGTGAAACCCGACCTCGCTACGCAACTGCTGTGCTGTATTTGTGCTGTATGTTTTGTATCCGTGCTTTATCATTTTCCATCTCGTATAAATCAGCCTTTTATCTCCCCTATATCTTCAGGTAAATCTCCCCCCTCCCCCTCCCTCCCCAGCCTTTGTCACCACTAGTTTCGCAGAAAACTATAACGTGATGTAATGATAGAGTGTTCTAGTCACGTGACGCTATAAACATGTTATTGTATTGGTGTATTATCGTGTGGATTTCTGCTCCACTTTGTTGATGTGTATTTCCATGAAGAAAATAACATTCGTTGTCCAGGATCGCTAGCCTAATCATGGACAACTAATTAATTCTTTGACCTAAATGTTAATTGGTGATGGTAGGACTATTGTAATGACTAGCATTACATTTCCGAAATAACTGCTGAAACAAATCAACATTGCAGTAAATAATTGTTAAATTATCAAATTGATATCAATTAATTAATTTTTTTCTTGTAAAAATATTTTAATAAAACACGTTATTGTGTTTAAGCAATTACAAATTTTAAAATGATGTAAACACTTTTAGACTCAAGGCCGGTTTAAGCCTATACACTTCCTAATATTGATTATTCTATATATCAGCTCTGATGGGTACCTAATTATAATTATATAATAAAGACGGATTAATATAGTGCTGACCACACCATCCCTTCATTTAACGAGGTCACAGAAACACGTGAACTCTACTTTATCTGCACAATGAACCGCCAGGTCCTGATGAAACTTTACTTTTATTTTATTAAAAAAAAAATATTTAAATTTTTATTGTTTGACATTCGTGTTTGATGGGAATTTTTTTTTTATTCCTCGCAAATTTATGGCTAGAAGATAATGCATGGAAAACCCAAACATGAATTTATAAATAATCGTAGATTGAAACTATTTTTGTTAGTTTAATTTATTGATTTAGTTTATGTGGAGTGCGCTAAATGTAATGTAAAAAGTTATATAAAGATATAAAACGTTACACTTATTCCACGGACAAATCAAATCGCAGTGAAGAAGTGTCACTGCTGCGTTCGCTAGACGCCGCCCACAAACTTAACCAAGTGTAACGTTCCTTTAATACCTACAATGCCAGCCTTAAGACGTATGTGCTGGGGGGGGGGGGGGGGGGGACAGAAGGGGAGGGGGAGGGACTGTGGTGTGTTTCAAACTAAATTCTGTAGCCGAGGTCGGGTGTTGAATAGCACGACGTAACTTATAATTTGTGGGCTCGGGATTCGTGCGGTAGAGTTTCGCTTCGCTTTCAGTGTGTTGTGATGTTATTTTTTGTTTAGCTCAAGGACTTACAAATCAAGACGTGATGTGTATATTTTAGTGTTAGGATAAATAAATGGAGGGAGTCAGCGATATATTCGATAACTGAGGACTAGACAGAAAAATCATTGAAATCCACTCTAAAACTTATTCAAGTTTGTATGAAAAAATTTTCAATGTGCTTTTTCTTACGGTATGTATAGCACAATTTTTTGCAGTCGATTTGTTTAAATTTTAAAGCTTTTATTAAATTTTAATAGAATCTTTCCTAACTTTCTACGTCAATTGATGTATACAAATTTCAAGATTCCACTACACTCCAATTCTCCTTAAGCCGTACCTGTATGTTAAAATCACATCGTTTAAATCACCAATAATCTTATTTCCCAACCCTAATTTATATCATGATCAAGGCACTAGATCTAAATATAACTAAACGTTTGAACTATTTGAAGCGTAGCCTATTGATTATCGACTTTAAAAAAAAATTGGACATGGTTCAATTTTTCAGCTTATGCAACGACCAAACTTTTAATTAAGTAAAACTGGATCTTTTATATCTTTTTTAAAATAATAAATTAAATATTAGTTGTGAGCAAATCTGAAAATAAAAGATTTGATGAAAACACATTGGCAAATAAATAAAGTTTCTTTAAATGAGTGTGCCTTGAATTAATTTAGTTATTTTTATATTATATGTTTCTTTTTTTTTAGTTTTATAAATACTTTTAAATCCATTAATCAATTAACAAGTTAAAGTAGAAGTTATTTTTAAATATAATTTTAATTAAATATAAATCAATTGGCAAAACGTTTAAAACTCCAGTATTTTTATTTCTGCAGACCATGAACGCGGCAAGCCAAAAAGTGCACGAGATTTTAAACAAAGCGGCAACGATTCAGCGAAATATCCGCACCTCTAGTTCGGGTATTTCCGCGCAGGATATCATCCAACTTCCCAACGCTTCCATCAGGTCCGGGCTGCTGAGAAAAAAAGCAAACACCATAAACTACGGCAGGTGGAAGCATCGGTTCGTCGTCCTGTTGAGCGATTCCCTCTACATCTACAACAGCGAGCTGTCCAAGGCACCGAATGATACAATCTTGCTACGGGGCTACAACAGAGTTCAGAGAGAAGAGTCGACAGTCCACGAGTGGTGCTTCTCCATCCTGCCCGCCTACAACCTCAAAACTGTCCGCGTCATTACTTTCGCCTGCGTCAGTGATAATGAGAGAAGAGAATGGATGACGGCTATAAAAGATCAGTTATACATAGCGAACGGTGTAGAAAAGAAATCTTTATCTGATTCTGTTCAAAGACGATTGACTTTAAGAGAAAGCTCTACTGAAGATGAGTACAGAGATATTGAAGCTCCAGCGTATGTGCCGGACGGTTCCGTGGACAGCGATCACCTAGCCTACACCGACAGCATTTCCAGCGATTCCGGCAGCAGCGGAAGCGGCGGCGTCTTTGAGTGGAACATCCCCTCCAGCCCACCGTCCACCCCAGCCCCCACCCCACCATCCGACACACACTCCAACACATCCTCTCCCCCGGACTTAAAACCGAAACTTGACAATAAAAGAAAACCCATGCCGTTACCTAAACCCGAAACGGTACCTAAACCCAAACCTCAGACACCGGAGAAGAAAAAGATCTCCCAAGAAGAACTACACGCCAAACTTCCGCCTCGGCAAAGCGCCATCTTGTCCGAAAACGAAACTGATTACGTCAACGCAGCAGATCTGTACGAAGATTACGACTTTCCCGTTGAGATGTCACAACCGCCCATCACCAAAGAGCAGAACTGCACAGTAGCAGACGACACATTGGACAGGAACCAGCTGATCGCTCAGCTCAAAGCTAAAGAAAAATCCGGGACGTATCTCATCCGGAAATCTCGCACGAGTGACTATAAGGTTCTGGCGTATCTCACTCCGGAAGGGAAGGTTAACCAGTACAAAATTTTCAAGAAAGACTCGACTTTCTCCCTGGATCAAATCGTCAAATTTGACAGCATAGAGACGCTTCTAGAACATTACTCTACCAATGGGACGCTACCGAGTTCTGACTATAAACTTTTGTATGGATTTTATGAAGAGTAAAGACTCTTTTAAAAATACGATGTTTTAGTTTGATGACAGCAGCTGGTAATTTATTTTTGTGGGAACAAGATAGCATTGTCATTTCAGTGGATATAAGTAATGTTTCTTTCGTTATTGGAGTAGGAGTAATTCATGTAATTAGAATAGTCAATTTAAATTTTCTACAATGGGCGTCCAACAATGACGTCACGCTAATTACACTTTTTACCCTCGCCACCAATTTTCAGGTGCCATAAAAAAATGAAGGACGCCAACTAAGTTACCTAACAAAATTCCACCCCGCCGTCCCCAACACATAGAATCACACTCTAACCTGTATGAGAATGTTTAATTTTCATTTTTTCCCCCTTAAAATAACAAACGCGTGCATACATTTTGTAAACCAACCTATCTCTCATATGCAAGCCATCAAAAGTTTTTAACTACCCCCCCCTTTTTTTAATTAGCGTGGTAGTCTTCTATAAACAGTTGCGAACCCCACCCCCTCTTCACCTGTTTAGCGTGACAGTCTTTTATAAACGATTCCTAAAGCCTCTTTCTCCCCCCCCCCCCCCTTAGCGTGACAGTCTTTTATAGACGATTCCTACGGCCCTTCCCCCCCCCCCTTTTTGCGTGAAAGTCTTTTATAGACGATTGCTACCGTCCCTTTCCACGTGAAATACTCTCCAACCTGTAGCGACCAGTGACTGTTGTTGACCAAGGTGTGACAGGTAAACACTCGATCACAGTGCTTCAACACGGAGCTGTACCTCTGTTTGTCCACAGTCTCAAGAAACTTGAGAGTTTTTACTTCCTTGTTTCACGCCGTGGGTTAGTTTCTACCTGCTCTACATACTCGGCCGATCCAACACTAATCTAAACCACACTGTCGTTGAATGGTTCAGCATACGAGAAACGCGCCAAGCTGTTAGATTATATGTAACGAGCCGGCCCGCGGCATAACATACGCCGCTATTTAGTTGTTTCTAATTTTCAATAATTCATAATTTGTGAATTCGACAGTACCAACGCTGACACTGAAAATATTTCTTTAAAACACTATAAGTAGCTCGTTAAGGACCATAACCCCCCCCCTTCCTTCCCCCCCCCCCCCTACGTTTAAAATCGTTGGCTCTGCTTGTAAACATTTAGAGTGAACACAGCTCACTAAAACCATGTAGGGGTGGTGAGGTAGGGAGAGCGTTTGCAGCTTGTTTTCTAACGGCTCGAAGAGGAGAATTATATATATAGATAGATAGATGAGATAGGCGAATGGAAGACTACAATGTTGTTTTAGTAACGGTTTTTTGGATTGGATGATTTGTTGTTTGGGTGAATTTAGTATGTTGTTATTTTTAACTTGACCTACAAAAGCACATTTTTTTTAAACCACTTAGCTGTAAAGTGCAGATATTTGTGTATAAAAAATGAAAAATGTCTTGGTTGAAAGTTGGACCATCTTGATAGTGCGTAGTTGCATTAGATGGCATTTTGGAATCAACTTGTATAGTGCGCCGTGGCATTTCATGGCATCTTGATCTTATTAATAGTGCATAGTGGCATTTGTTTTCTTTTTTGGTCCTACTTGATAGTGCGTTATGACATTTGATTATTCGGCCAACTTTATAGAGCGTAGTGACATTTGATCGATTATTTTGCCAACTTGATAAATCGTAATGACATTTGATCGATTATTCGGCCAACTTTATAGAGCGTAATGACATTTGATCGATTATTTGGCAAACTTTATAGAGCGTAGTGACATTTGATCGATTATTTGGCAAACTTTATAGAACGTAGTGACATTTGATCGATTATTTGGCAAACTTTATAGAACGTAGTGACATTTGATCGATTATTTGGCCAACTTTATAGAGCGTAGTGACATTTGATCGATTATTTGGCAAACTTTAAAGAGCGTAGTGACATTTGATCGATTATTTGGCCAACTTTATAGAGCGTAGTGACATTTGATCGATTATTTGGCAAACGTTATAGAACGTAGTGACATTTGATCGATTATTTGGCAAACTTTATAGAGCGTAGTGACATTTGATCGATTATTTGGCAAACTTTATAGAACGTAGTGACATTTGATCGATTATTTGCCCAACTGAATAGAACGTAGTGACATTTGATCGATTATTTGGCAAACTTTATAGAACGTAGTGACATTTGATCGATTATTTGCCCAACTGAATAGAACGTAGTGACATTTGATGGTTTGCCATGTGCAGAACAGTAGGAGACTAAATCGTATTACAGCCATGACAACTTAGAAAGTCATTGTGATAAAATACACATAAGGCCCGTTCATTTTCAGCAAGGGACTCCTGCTTTTACCTTATTAGCTAAAGCCCCAATCTAACTTTTGTTACTTAATTAATCAACCATGTTCTATAATCTGGTTCTGTGATTGTTTCGCTGAATGAATGATTCATTTGTTTACTCCTTAATGTGGTAATCGTTTCCTTTACTGCAATGAAAGCTTGGTAAATCGAATGATTAAATGATCAGTTAATAATTCCTGGGTTTTTATTTCAGCCTACTCAAGTTACCGTTTCACTTGCGTTTATTTTATTTCCATCGGGTAATCTCCTTTGTAGCTTGTTTGATTTAGGCACACATTACTCAGTTATTATTGTGATATCTTTCTTAATATAGGCCTAAGTTTCTTTAGAATTCGTTATAACTTGTTAAATATAGGCATCCACCGTTATTTTATTATTGTTTCATCGTGTTTAACATATGCCTAATTTTCTTTATTATACGTTATAACTTAATTAATATAGGCATCCACCGTTATATTATAATTGTGATATCTTGTTTAACATAGGCTTAACTTTATTTTATTGCTATTTTATTGGTCTCATGTTTTAGACTCTAGCAAATCATTAGTTTATTATAGTTGTCATGGCAACTAAACAACAGCAAACAGGTAAGCGTTACCGCTATAATAATATCACCCATTACATAGCATAAGCTACTTAGTAATTGTTCACGTTCAAATATATTTGTTTGTAAAGCTGATTGAGAATAAACTCGCTTTAACTTATTATAGGCCTGGTTAGTTGTTTGTTTTTCCCTTTCAATTTAAAAAAAATAAAATACTTTTTTGAATGTTGGGCTAGGGCTAGAGCTAGGATTAGGTTTAGTTGAGGCATCATAATAAGTGAAACTGTTTCTTGATTTCAAGTTTTGGTATTATTTTTTTCTGTTTAGTAAATACTTAAAATGCAATTAAAAGACAAACTTTTTTTTTCGCTATTCAAGAAATGTTGTACCTAATGACTGATAGATATGTTATCAAAGGTTGACCTAATTACTGACATATTGTCATGAGCTAGTTGTTGACCTAGTTACTGACACCTTGTCATGAGCTAGTTGTTGACCTAGTTACTGACACCTTGTCATGACGTAGCTGTTGACCTAGTTACTGGCATATTGTCATGACGTAGATGTTGACCTATTTATTGACATGTAGTCATGAGCTAGTTTTTGACCTAGTTACTGACATCTTGTCATGAGCTAGTTTTTGACCTAGTTACTGTTATAAATGACCAGAAATGTTGACCTATTTAATGACAGATTGAACTCAATTACACAAACATCTTGAAACATCATGTAATAATCTAAATCAGGTTTTTTTAAAATGGTGATTGAAAAAAAACGTCACAACATATTTATAATAAATAACTCATTAGTTGATTGGTTACTTATCATTGTAACACTTCAAGTTCAATAACTAATACTAAAATTAATGAATTTTTTAATTTTTAGGGAAACAATTAGAGCAAATTTAAATACATTTTATTTTTCTATAATCTTATATTTTTTTAAACGAAGCAGTTGATGAATTAGGCATGCCAATTAAGACTTAATTAACATTAAATTCACAAAATAAAAAAAGAGTATACAGTACTTACTGAACAAATGGTAGCTGCAGTACTTACTGAATTAGTACCAGTAAAGAATGCAAATATAATTATATTCTCAGACTGAACAATTCGAATTTTTTTTTAATAAAATATGTTTTATCTTATAATTAAGCAATTAAGCATGACCATCACTATTTGACCACTAAATGAATGGACCACAAAGATTATAGAACAATGAAAATACCCAAGAAAAAATAAACTATGTATGAAACAGTACATAGACCAACTATAGACAGTACATAGACCAACTACAGTCGTACAAGGAAGTAAATTAAAAAACAAACACATAGACTGATGAAGCAGAAAGTTGAAAATATGCAAGTAAATGTTTAATGTTTTTGAGTCAACTAAATGTAAATTAATATGCATACGGTAACATTTTGAAACAAATTTAACTTATAAGACGTCAGCTATTTTACATAGTGAAGTAACAACAAATGCTGAACCTAAGGGCCATTACCTACTCGTAATTAGCACCTTCGCCCACTCGCTGTAGCGTTGGGTTATCTCCCCTTTAAAGAACCCAGCCTCAAGAACGTAGTCGTTCGCTTCAGATGATTATGGTATTTTTATCTGCTTTTCGTTCATTTTTCTATTGGAATTGGGATTTTGGTGTTAGGAATTCGACGTCGTTGTAAAATGATACTAATTGATGTTTATTATCAAACAATTTTTTTTCAAACGCAAGTTCCCGAACTGGTGACACCTTTTTACAACAGCTAAGTGATCCGCTAGCCACATACAATTTTAAAATAATTTTTTTTTCGCGAAACCATCCTCCTATACAGAATAAAAATGCTTTTTGCCAGTTCAATTAATGATTGATACAAGTTAAAAAATAGATAACCATCTTTACTATTAACTGTGCACACATTAAAACTATCAACCGGGAGTGGGGGGGGGGGGGGACGACGACGACGACACCAAATGCAAAATTTAGAAAGGAATAAAGGCTTTTTGAGTATTTTAAAAAGATACAAAATAACGCCTTTAGGCAAAATGGGAGGGGACTACACCAATTGCAACTATGTATATAGGCCTATGTAGACCTTTATATATATGTATATATATATATATATATATATATATATATATATATATATATATATATATATATATATATATATATATATATATATGTGTGTGTGTGTGTGTATGTGTGTATGTGTGTGTGTGTGTTTGTGTGTGTGTGTGTAACATAGGTTTTTTTCTGGGGGGGGGGGGGGGAGGGGGTCGACACCATGGGGTCACGCACCGGGTGACACCTGACCTTGCGACGACACCAACCCCCCCTACCCACCCCTTTCTCATAGCTGCTACTAATAATTCAAACTTAAATATATTGGGTTTTGTTTGCTATCTGATGTGTTGTGAATTAACGCATCATCTAATTAGTAGTTATATCTAATTAGTAGTACGTAGCACATCAACAAAAAACTCTGTCCCCACTCCCCATATGTAGAGGGAATAATTTAAAACTGATCTTTAATAAAGCAGTGACCCATGAATTGTTAAGAGATCTTGTTCAAACAGGTCAGATTACTCTACGTAAGAGTCTTATTTTTCTTCGTGTAATTGCGTCCCTTGTTTACCCACTGAGTCAGGGAATTTGAAAAAAATTACTTATGGCTTACGTCTTGAGTAGCCTCCCTTTTATTAGAAATACGAGATTTATATACAGAGCATTAAGGTAAAGAGATTAGAGAATAGAACATAAATAAATGGTATTTGGCGAACTTTTGCCTGATTGAAATGTAAAGATTGAAATGTTATACTTGTTCATTGTCTAGTTTATTGGGTGCCTTGTGTGTGTGTAAGTGTGTGCGTGCGTGTGTGTGTGTGTGCGTGCGCGTGTCTGTGTCTGTGTAGAGAGGGGGGGTGGTTAAGTTTACGTCATAACAGTGAGTAAAGACTCCATAGGTCAGTGGTTCACTTAATTATTTAATTAGCCAGGACTTCCGATTAAAATTATATCTCTACTTCAGGACGTGGCAATAATAAACGCAACACTCTAAACCTAACACATTAAGTAATTAAGCAACAATCGTCGAACTTTGTGTCACCTTAAAGATATAGATCACACCAGTATAGTCTAGAAAGTACTTGGGCACGACTGTCCTTGACACTAGCTCCCACTTGCCTTCCTGTTCCAAGTTTTTCATGTGAGGTTCCAGCCTGTCTTTGTATTCTGCGACGATCGTCAAGAACTCTTCACGCATGACGATGATCACGTGACCACCTGGAAGGTAAAGTCACAGTTAGGGAATAAATTTTCTGATTTATTTGGGTTAACTTCAGCACTCTTATTTATTCTAGTATTTTTCTACGGCCTTTTAAATTTTCATTGAAATTTACATAACTTGTATTTTTTTTTAAATTTAGTTATTTTAAAAATATATTTTCATAAATTAATTAAATATCATTCAATATTTTTTAATTAATTAAATTCATAAATTATATTAATATAAGTTGGACGGCGTGGCCGTGAGGTACTGCGCTTGGTTTCTAACCCGAAAATCGCAGCACGAATAAAGATTCAGGTTAGTAGAACGTCCCTGAGTCAACCCAGCTCTGGTGGGTTCCTAGCTCACGTTAAGTAAAACAACCACAGTAGGATAAAAGTAGGTAGACACTTTTTTTTAAAGTGTCAAGTATTTCATTTACAATGATGTATCCTATCTGTAAACGACTTTGTAAACATCTTTTCGCATATTTATATTTATATTTAGAATGTATAACTTTCCCTATTTTACTTTGAATGTATACAGTTATTTGGTAGTTCAAGGTGTTAAAGAGAACTTGTAAAGCTGAAAAAACTGACTGTTAAAAAGACAACATACCTGGCTTAACAAACCTGACCAGTTCATCCATCCCATTACATGGTATGTGACCTTCACCCATCCCACCACAAACAACAGCAACATCATAATAATCTGAAAGTGAATAAACTATTCTTGTGAGATAAAAATAAACCAAAGATTAATTTTATCAGTTTACTTTTATCAATTTAAATCGAACAAAATATGGTGTTCAGCAGTAAATTAATGTGATGTGCTAGTCTTGTTCTTCATCTACTCACCAAGTGATGTTTCAAGTTGGTGAACTAAAATTTTGAGTGATTCGAAATGATTGAAGCGTATCAATCTTGAGATGATTGTTGTGGTTGCTTTAGTGTAAATTTTTACATAAGCCTATTTATTAGGGTAAAGTTATGTAATATTTATTATAAGCTACTTTTCATTAAAATGTTCGTTTAAAAAATTAGAATAATTAAGATTCATTTAAAGAAACTCCAAATTCAGGATACATTAATTCCGTTATTAACTATGTTACAACCCCCCTCCCCCCTTCCAAGTATTGTTCCTTATAAACTTACGTCAGCATTGTCACAAACCTTACCTGGCTCAATACAATGTGAGTCTTCTCCAAGAAAGTTCTGGAATGTGCGAGTGTAAATGTTCTTTGACTTGGCCAGATTCAGCATTCCTTCACTTGGCTCTAGAGCATCAATTTTACTGAAACCTTTACGCAGTAGCTGGGATAGTATCAAATACAATTAATATAATGAAACCTTGACGTAACAGCTGAGATAGTATCAAATACAAACAATTTTACTGAAACCTTTACGCAGTAGCTGGGATAGTATCAAATACAATTAATATAATGAAACCTTGACGTGACAGCTGAGATAGTATCAAATACAAACAATTTTACTGAAACCTTTACGCAGTAGCTGGGATAGTATCAAATACAAACAATTTTACTGAAACCTTTACGCAGTAGCTGGGATAGTATCAAATACAAACAATTTTACTGAAACCTTTACGCAGTAGCTGGGATAGTATCAAATACAAACAATTTTACTGAAACCTTTACGCAGTAGCTGGGATAGTATCAAATACAAACAATTTTACTGAAACCTTTACGCAGTAGCTGGGATAGTATCAAATACAAACAATTTTACTGAAACCTTTACGCAGTAGCTGGGATAGTATCAAATACAAACAATTTTACTGAAACCTTTACGCAGTAGCTGGGATAGTATCAAATACAAACAATTTTACTGAAACCTTTACGCAGTAGCTGGGATAGTATCAAATACAAACAATTTTACTGAAACCTTTACGCAGTAGCTGGGATAGTATCAAATACAAACAATTTTACTGAAACCTTTACGCAGTAGCTGGGATAGTATCAAATACAAACAATTTTACTGAAACCTTTACGCAGTAGCTGGGATAGTATCAAATACAAACAATTTTACTGAAACCTTTACGCAGTAGCTGGGATAGTATCAAATACAAACAATTTTACTGAAACCTTTACGCAGTAGCTGGGATAGTATCAAATACAAACAATTTTACTGAAACCTTTACGCAGTAGCTGGGATAGTATCAAATACAATTAATATAATGAAACCTTGACGTAACAGCTGAGATAGTATCAAATACAAACAATTTTACTGAAACCTTTACGCAGTAGCTGGGATAGTATCAAATACAAACAATTTTACTGAAACCTTTACGCAGTAGCTGGGATAGTATCAAATACAAACAATTTTACTGAAACCTTTACGCAGTAGCTGGGATAGTATCAAATACAAACAATTTTACTGAAACCTTTACGCAGTAGCTGGGATAGTATCAAATACAAACAATTTTACTGAAACCTTTACGCAGTAGCTGGGATAGTATCAAATACAAACAATTTTACTGAAACCTTTACGCAGTAGCTGGGATAGTATCAAATACAAACAATTTTACTGAAACCTTTACGCAGTAGCTGGGATAGTATCAAATACAAACAATTTTACTGAAACCTTTACGCAGTAGCTGGGATAGTATCAAATACAATTAATATAATGAAACCTTGACGTAACAGCTGAGATAGTATCAAATACAAACAATTTTACTGAAACCTTTACGCAGTAGCTGGGATAGTATCAAATACAAACAATTTTACTGAAACCTTTACGCAGTAGCTGGGATAGTATCAAATACAAACAATTTTACTGAAACCTTTACGCAGTAGCTGGGATAGTATCAAATACAAACAATTTTACTGAAACCTTTACGCAGTAGCTGGGATAGTATCAAATACAATTAATATAATGAAACCTTGACGTAACAGCTGAGATAGTATCAAATACAAACAATTTTACTGAAACCTTTACGTAGTAGCTGGGATAGTATCAAATACAAACAATTTTACTGAAACCTTTTCGTAGTAGCTGGGATAGAATCAAATACAAACAATTTTACTGAAACCTTTTCGTAGTAGCTGGGATAGAATCAAATACAAACAATTTTACTGAAACCTTTTCGTAGTAGCTGGGATAGTATCAAATACAAACAATTTTACTGAAACCTTTTCGTAGTAGCTGGGATAGTATCAAATACAAACAATTTTACTGAAACCTTTACGCAGTAGCTGGGATAGTATCAAATACAAACAATTTTACTGAAACCTTTACGCAGTAGCTGGGATAGTATCAAATACAAACAATTTTACTGAAACCTTTACGCAGTAGCTGGGATAGTATCAAATACAATTAATATAATGAAACCTTGACGTAACAGCTGAGATAGTATCAAATACAAACAATTTTACTGAAACCTTTACGCAGTAGCTGGGATAGTATCAAATACAAACAATTTTACTGAAACCTTTACGCAGTAGCTGGGATAGTATCAAATACAAACAATTTTACTGAAACCTTTACGCAGTAGCTGGGATAGTATCAAATACAAACAATTTTACTGAAACCTTTACGCAGTAGCTGGGATAGTATCAAATACAATTAATATAATGAAACCTTGACGTAACAGCTGAGATAGTATCAAATACAAACAATTTTACTGAAACCTTTACGTAGTAGCTGGGATAGTATCAAATACAAACAATTTTACTGAAACCTTTTCGTAGTAGCTGGGATAGAATCAAATACAAACAATTTTACTGAAACCTTTTCGTAGTAGCTGGGATAGAATCAAATACAAACAATTTTACTGAAACCTTTTCGTAGTAGCTGGGATAGTATCAAATACAAACAATTTTACTGAAACCTTTTCGTAGTAGCTGGGATAGTATCAAATACAATTAATATAATGAAACCTTGACGTAACAGCTGAGATAGTATCAAATACAAACAATTTTACTGAAACCTTTACGCTGTAGCTGGGATAGAATCAAATACAAACAATTTAACTGAAACCTTTACGTTTTAGCTGGGATAGTATCAAATACAAACAATTTTTACTGAAACCTTTACGCAGTAGCTGGGATAGTATCAAATACAAACAATTTTACTGAAACCTTTACGTAGCAGCTGGGAAAATATAAAATATGAATATCTTTTTACTGAAACCTTTACGTAGTAACGGATAAGGAACAAAAATTACTAATATACTGAAACTCTTTTGAATCAACAGTGCAGATGAATGAAGAAAAACAGACAACAGATTTACTGAAACGTATAACAATAACTTTAAGGGTGAAACCATAACTTTAAAAAAAATAAAGGTATCTTGTCTTAAAGTATGTATAGACTGTAAACATATAGACAGTAAAAATCACCGAAGGAGATCAATTATCTTAGCTGCATATCAAGGGAGACAATATAAACAAAGATGAATTATTGATCGAACAAGGCTTCTATTGTAATGCTATTATTATTTTTTTATAAATTAAGTCATTAACCAGCTGTACTCTATGATAAAAGACATAAGTTAGATTATGTACAGAGCCAGGTACATACTTATGATGTTTTCAATAACAGATTAACTTTTCGGTTAATAAATACATTTTAAAAAATAGACTAAAAATATACTACTAGCTTTACTCAATACATTATTAGTGAACAAACATTAGCCTAGCCCCTTTCATCATCATCCTCTTTCCTGTGGACCCTTGTTGAGGATATGAACGCAATCACACCTCTCCATTGTACTCGGTTCTGAGCAATTCTTTAAAGTTGGGTCCACGACATTCCGGCTGCTTCTGCTTCTCTTACAGCTGACCTTTTCCAAATTTGTTTTATTCTACCCACTTTCCTCTTTCCTTAGGGATTTCAAACTAGTGTCTGCCTGTTGATGTTGCTAGTCAGTTTACCCAGGGTGTATCCAATCCATCCCCATTTGCGCTTTTGTATTCTTTTTTGCCAATAAGATCTTACCCAGTTTTTCTCCACAGCTCGGCATTGGCAATTTTTTTTCAGACCACCTGATGTTCAATATGTGACGCAGGCATCCATTAATGAAAGTCTGAAGTCTGATGTTAATAACCCCTATAGTAGCTTCGCTTTAGCCTATGTATTATGATAATAATTATAAGCAGTAGTAACTAACCTGAACAGCTGCCAATCCTGAGCCCGCAGCTACATCAAGAATGTTGAGATTTTTTCTAGAAGCTTCGTCAGGGTACAGCTTCCCCATCGTCTCCGCTGTGATCAACGGGCCTCGAAAGTGTTCTTCGTTAAGATCCTGTAGAGAAAAATATAAAAAAAAATTCTTTTGTGAAGAATTAAATTGTGTACGGTACGGTCTTCAAGACTTTTCTTTACAGAGGAGATAATTCTGTTTTATGATGTCAGAGGTTATTATATGGATTATCCATCTTGTTTTTTTTAACCAAGGTAGCTCGATTTATAATTTATTTATCATTATTTATCAAACTAATTAAAAAATTTTAATCTAAAAATGATGCAAAACTCTTGTGCTTTTCGGTTGATTGACTGTTGTGCGGTCTTACTAATTGTTCTGCTAGAGTTGCTGCCCCGTCAGTCTAACGGTTTTCAGTTAATGAATTATTATAGTCTTAACCCTATCCTTTAAGTATTGGTATCAATGTACTTGAAATAATAAAAATAAAATTTCACAATAAATGTCAGTGGTAGCAAATCTTGTGACCAGTGTTTCTTTTAAGCATCTGTTCAGAGGTCACTGCAACATCTTCCCCCTTTTTTTTCACGTAGGTAAAAAAGCCCCCCCCCCCTCTTCCAGTTGCAAAGGTTGGTGGCGATTTATCCAAGTCACTTGCCTGGTAGAGCCGCCCCACCCGCCCTCCAAAAGCCACGCCACTGAGCATTTTATCACCTGTGACAACCCACTTACAGGGTAACTGTAAAGACTTTTAGATTGCTACGTATAAATATGATGCCTCTACAAACCTAAACATTACCAACAATTAAATTCCTTTTTTAATAGGCAAAAAAAAAAAGGAAGTCGGCGTGGTCATGGTTGCTGAACCGAAATATCTCGAGTTCGAACCCCAGGGCAGATAAGGCTCGATAGCTGAGGACAGCCACTCTTCAAGAAGAGAAAACTCCAAAATCAAACAGCTTTTGCCTTGTAGTTTGTTCTTGGTTGGGCAAAGGCTATGGAAGTAAATCTTTTTAAAATAAACCGGGAGTGATCCCCCCTAAACTTTCTCGAATACTCTTATATAAAATAACAGGGGATGGGAACTCGGGCTATAGACATGATTTTTAATCAATTTTAAATACTTAAAGTTTTAAAAATAGAATAAAATCTCGTAGACAAATTAATTGCACACCAAGTGAACGCCAAATAAAAAAGCGCATAATAGTGCGCAATATTATTAGTACTTTTAAAATTTACATTAGTTTTTTTGAGAAATCGTAAGTAGCGTAAATTACTACTTCCAGTCAACGGAAATTACTCAACATTTAACAGAAGGTAGAGAATTAGATCTTTTACTTACATGTGAAATTTCATTTATCTATCTGAAATAGTACTCAAGTTATAGGCTTTTGAAAAATTCAAAGTAGGAAAAGTTGATACGGATCTACGATTTTGATAAAATACTTATATATGAAATTTCATCAACCTAGCTGTAACGGTACTCAAGTTATCGTGTTTACACACGGACACACAGACAGACAGACAGACAGACACACAGACAGACACACAGACATACGGACAAGATTGCAAAATTATGTTTCTCCGTATCAGTGAGGTGTAAAACGTCGAGATTTGTAAAAATCTCGATTTTTTTTTTTGCACGATTACAATACTTTCTCTATACTACGTATATACGAGAAAGTAAAAAAGCAGATTGAAATCAGAGTCTATATTGCCTATATTGCGCATAACAAGTTGACACGTAATACTTAATTGTGTTGGAGGGAATCCCTTCAAATACTAAAATTTTGAATAAGAAAAAAGAAGAAAACTGCAAAAAAGATCAAACTAGGAAGTAAAGACAAACGACCATTACTTGCTCGTATTTTGCGCCTCTCGCCCACTCCGTGTAGCGTTTGGTTATCTCCTCTCTAGAGAAACCGGCCTCGTGAGCGTAGTCGTTGGCTGCAGAAGCTTGTGACATTTTTATCTGCTTGTCGTCCATGGTTCCAGTGGATCAAGGAATCTGGTGTTAAAAATTCAACAGTTTGCTATATTTAACAAGACACCTAAAATATATTACAATGTCATTGCTGCCATATTGTTTGTATTCATTTTGTAGGTGAGATTCAATATTATTACAGTAGGCCTACGTTAGGCAAATTTCGGCGATGGACCAGACACGCCCTTGGTAGAGAAGGTGTCATTAAGAGTTAAGCGTTGGACTGGATCCCCCAGGGGAAAAGAAAATTAGGCCGATCTAAGCTATCCTGGAGAATGACTGTTGAAGGAGAAGCAAGAGCTGCCGAGCTGACGTGGGCTCAGCTAAAGAGAGCTGCACAAAAAAAAACCGCTTTCGGTGGAGAGGTGTAACAGCAGCCTTTTGCTGCTTAGGGGACTCACGTGATTAAGTTAGTAAGAGAAGTTAGACAAATATCGCTTACGAGCCGACCCGCGGCCTAGCTTACGCCCCTTTTTAATGACAGGTGAAGACTTCCTGAAAGACATAGTTGTCCTAATGGGGTGGGTGGTTACACACTGTTGCGCATGCATGGAGAGCGAGGGAGGGGAGGGAGGAGGGTTAAAGAGTCGGTGTGCGTGCGTGGTGTCCCGCATGGTTGGGCGACGTAGAGAATTGTATATATATATATATATATATATATATATATATATATATATATATATATATATATATATATATATATATATATATATATATATATATATATATATATATATATTGATAGATAAGCTCTAACTCAATGGAATGTGGTTAATATGGGACTGGTTTAGATGTGTTGGGTAATTCGCATTAGTTTTATGGACAATGAACTCTATAACAACACAGGAATCTAATTATGACACTCATGGTACTTCTAATAAATTGTTCAAATACTTTTTCTTCTTCGTTCTTTTAATATTGGACGGATTCCCTCCAACACAATATAAATAGTACGTGTCCACTGGTTATGCGCCATAAAGGCCGTTGACTCCGATTTCAGCCTGCTTTTCTAGTAGGATTTTCTTCCATAGCTTTTGTCCATCAAAATAAACAACTAGTAGGCAGCAGATGTTTTATTTTAGTTTTTTTTCCTCTCCTAAATTGCTTGCTTTATATTTTGATCTAATTTGCTTTATATTTTGATCTAATTTGCTTTATATTTTGATCTAATTTGCTTTTTATTTTGATCTAATTTGCTTTATATTTTTATCTTATTTGCTTTATATTTTGATCTAATACAAACAAAATCTATAGACTATGATAATGTGGAGCTAGCTAATAGACAGAGGCGTAGCGACCCTTCCCGGCGCCCGGGGACAAACTTTCAATTGGGCGCCCCCTCGAAAACAACCTTTCAATTTTCAATTTGCACCCCCCCTAAAACTTTCAATCTACACCCACCTCCTCAAACTTTCAATTTGCACCCCCCCCCTCCCCCCTCCCCCATATATTTTTTATATTTATAATGCAAAACTGCAGCTAAAATGAGATTTTACTTTGTTTTTACAACCCATTTTGGCGCCCCTTAAGTTCGGCGCACGGGGACATATGTACCCTCCCCCCCCCCCCCCGCTACGCCTCTGCTAATAGATGCAATTATTAATATCAGGTATATATAAAGCGACGAAAAATCAAATATCTTGATCGATCTATTTGTATAGTTCCTTATAAAGCCCCTTTATATAATTGTGTAACATTGGCTTTGTGTTTTTCTATTTATATGGGTGGGTTGATAAAACAGGTCATGGTTAGTGTAAAACCTAACAATGGGATTTAAATTAACGGTTACGTAAGTACTTAATTAAGCATCGTTAATGAAAGTCTTTGTCCAGTGGTCTTAATATAGTTGTCTGCAGGTTGTTGATAATAGTGTTTTTATTTTGGTGTATCATCGAAAAAAATTATTTATTATCCACGGTTTAAATAAATAAAGCAAAATAGGGGTTCATTTTCGCCACAAAAATGTCACTAAATTATTTCTATATTTTAGTAAAAACAGATTTATCTCGGCAAACTGTATCAGCGAAAAACGCAATTCTCTTTAAATCATAAGTATAAACAAATTCATAAAAAAACGTTTTAATAACAAGCTTTTATGTAATAATGCACTAAAAAGTAGAAAATAAATTATAGACTACTATTTAAATAACTAGAAAGAAAAGCGTGGGTCACTTTAGTATCTATTGGATACCTTTACTAATGTTAAGGAAGACACCCACGCTTTTCTTTCTAGTTATTTAAATAGTAGTCTATAATTTATTTTCTACTTTTTAGTGCATTATTACATAAAAGCTTGTTATTAAAACGTTTTTTTATGAATTTTTTTTCAGTACTTTACATGTTTTATTTACAATAGAGTTACATGACTAAAAACCATTGCGCGCCTACTGAACGTGATGGCGCAGCCATTGAACGTGATGGCGCAGCTATTGAACGTGATGACGCGTGTGGTGTGGTTGGATAGACATGCCTACTAATTCGGTCCAAATTTTAATTAATTAATAAAAAATTAATTAGGCATCCAATTAAGTCAAATTTAATTTCAGATTGAATTTTCTTCATGTCTTGACCCACGTGTCAAATATGAATCGTATCGGTCAAGTAGAAGTGACCGAATTTTCACTCCTGCGTTTCGATCTAGACTGACGACTGACGACAAAGGAAGTGAGTTAAATAAAAGCTTGTAAAAAACAAGATTGTCATACGTAATTGAACTCACCCAGGTAGCAGGAAGATAAATAACTAAAATGCTAAAATGTGTTCCTCCAAGATATTGATTCGTTAAAAACAAATTAACTGCACTTTAGAACTATATGAATTTCTATCGATAAAATCTATCCATGTTTGAAGAAAAAAATAGAAGCTATGAGACAACAGCTAAGGCCAGTTTGTCCGCGTTGTTCACGTGGAAAAAAATGAGCTAACAACGCGTTTTTTATGTAACAATACAACTATAACAATAAGCATGGCGTTGCACAGCAACAGATGTTTTTCATATCAGTCAGCGGCGGAACCACTGTCTCATCGGACTTCGTAACACGGGGAGGGGGAGGATGGGGGTTCATTAATCTTACAACATGTAAAAAAAATAATGTTAATACATATTTGCTTTGATGGGACGGGTGCTTGAGTGCTGGTCAAAAGATCTCGGACGAGTGTTAGTAGGACATTCCTGAGTCCACCCAACTCTGATGGGTACCTAATTCAAGTGCCCAGCCCTCCCCGGAGAAAAAAGTCTGGAAGAAACACTGAATGAGACGTATAATTTATGGATTTAAAAAAAGGTCATCATTTTCGTAAAAGATCTGCCGCATGGATCTTCTACATATACAATGTAAATGTAACTTTACATAATGATTATTAATAGCCGCATATCTAGATGGTGCTGTTGTGTAGGCCCACAATGGTGAAATGGTTCATAAAACCTGTTGCCGTGAAATATTTTTAAATAGAATTATCATGGTAGACGCCAGATGTTGAAATATAAATGCGAAAACCCTTACGCTGCATTTTCATTTCGCAGTTTACCTGATATCACATCGAACAACACACTTTGATAACGTGCGAGACTACATACTTCAAGTTGTATTTTGTATGGCTTGTAGCATATACTATTTTAAGCATCTCTCATGGGAAGGCATTGTTCCCCTCCCCCTACCGAAGAGAAAAAAAAATTAAAATTATGTACATAATATCGGAGCTGGCATGGTCGGGTGGTAGATCGTACGACTGCTTAGCCGGAAGTCTCGGGTTAGGGATCCGTGCTGGGGTCTGTAGGATGTCCCAGAGTCCACCCAGCATAAAGCGGCTGGACTCAGGGCTGACTGCACTATTCCCCTGTATGCCGAAATCACTGAAACATAACTCTACTTCACCTACCTATGCGTCGTGGGCACGAACAGGAAAATGTGTAGTGTCCACCAATCGGAATTTTTTTAGTGCAACCCTCCCCCCCCCCCCTTCCGAGTGGTTTCACCATTCTGAGAAAAATGTATAAGAGAAACTCTGTTTCATCCCCTTCAATTTTTGTATGTCCTAAAATGTCTACATTTCTTAATTTACTGCTCTACTGTGTTGGTCCTGAACAAAGTAATTAACATAATTAGAAATAAAACTAATCTAATGAGACTGAAACAAAAGCCAGACGTGTTAGACACACCTGTGACGGAAGGGACCCAGCACATTATAATCAATAAACTTTTGTTTAAATGCAAAGCTTGAAGTGTAGACAATAAATTATTCTATTGTTCCCACGCATCGCTGAATTTGCTGGCGACACTAATGAGGGTGTTGTGTCAGCAATGTAAGAAATAATTAGAAATGATAATTATAAAAAAAGTGGTTGAATGTTAGGGCATACGACCGTTAACCCGAAAGTCTCGAGTTCGAAACCGGGTTAATGGCTGGAAACGTCACTGAGTCCACCCAGCTGTGACAGGTACCTGACTCACGTTAGGTAAAGTAAAAGCGGCTAAGCATAGTGCTGGCCACACTATCCCAACATAATTTTATGCTAATGTCAATGAAAAAAAAAATTGAACTCTTTTTTTCACCTGCTCCATTGACCGTCAGGTGTGAAAGGGTACCTTAACTACTTATTGACACGTTGACCTAGAGATTGACAGGTATTTTGACACATGGAAATGTTGACCGAGTTTCTTATTTAACTAAGCTATTTTCTTTAATTTCAACTTTTATTTTTGTTGAAAATTAGGTATTTCAATAATAATAATTATCCATCACAATTAGCAATTAATCATAAGATCATGATATATAACCAATCAATCTGTTTACAGTTTTTACTGAATAAGCCTAATAAAGAATGTGAGTAATATATATATATATATATTATATATATATATATATATATATATATATATATATATATATATATATATATATATATATATATATATATATATATATATATATATATATATATATATATGTGTGTGTGTGTGTGTGTGTGTGTATGTGTGTGTGTGTACATGTGTGTGTACATGTGTGTTTGCGTTTACATATATATTACACATATATATTACATTTATTATCTTGGCATAAAATCATAACGAGAAATTCACATATAATTCTCAAAGAATCATTCATGCAGAACACCATCATTAATCCATTCAAGTGTTATGAAACTATCCTGTGCTTTCTCATTTCACCTTACTGACATATTAACACATTTAAATGTAGATTGTAGGCCTATACAGTAGCCAAATCTCGGGCACGGCCGGGTACATGCTACTAGTAAACAATAAAACACTCTCAAAGATCAAACAGTGACATCAAGCATCACGTGATGACTGCTGTTTCACCTTAAACACGTAGACAATGCCATCATAGTTGAA
The DNA here is from genome assembly GCF_028476545.2 of Physella acuta. Classification (NCBI taxonomy): domain Eukaryota; kingdom Metazoa; phylum Mollusca; class Gastropoda; family Physidae; genus Physella; species Physella acuta. The sequence continues at coordinate 28,030 of NW_026732919.1, forward strand.
ATAGTACTTGGGCACGACTGTCCTTGACGCTGGCTCCCACTTGCCTTCCTGTTCCAAGTTTTTCATGTGAGGTTCCAGCCTGTCTTTGTATTCTGCGACGGTCGTCAAGAACTCTTCACGCATGACGATGATCACGTGACCACCTGGAAGGTAAACCGTACGGGTTAGAATATTTTCTGTTTTATCTAAACGGTATTTAAAGAATTCTTATTGAGTTTCTGCTCAAAACGTTTTTACAGTTCAATAACTTTTTTCATAAATCAATATAATATTATAATATTTTTAAAAAGAAGATGACTAGTCATTTCCTAGGTAAATAATTATTCCTAAGTTATCTATATATATAATTCTCTTCTGGGAGCCGTTAGAAAACAAGCTGCAAGCGCCTCCTTGCAGTCCCCTCTCTTTCTCTCTATCACTATCACTACCACCCCCACCCCACCCCCACATGGTCTGGTGAGCTGTGGTTCACGCTGTTTACATTTTACAATCATAGAGACGGGTTTGGTGACGGCTATTAGGGGCAGATAATTTAGTTTGAAACGATTTTAAACTTAGAGGAGGTAACTAAGAGGAGGCTGCTTTCACGTGGGGGGGGGGGGGGGGGAGGGGGGTTTAGTGTTTTTAAGCAAATATTTTTAGTGGCAGCATTGGTACTGTCGAATTCACAAATTATAAATTACTGAAAAGTAGAAAAAACAACAACTAAATAGCGGCGTATGATACGCAGCGGGTCGGCTCGTATATTATATACAGCATAAGTGCATACCATACATATATGTGTATGTGTCTACATAAATGTTACAAACTAGCATGTGTTTATGTATGGTGCACCGACAGTATAGTAGACGTGAACATTGTTATTCCCATTAACACGAAAACTCAGTTCTATTCAGAGTTCAAAATAAACCTTATCTTGTTTCGGTGATTATAGAGTCATGTAAAAACGAAAGTGTGATAAATGAATGTAGACATACGTTTTAATTATCAGGAATTTTCGTTTCATAGATGTATTTACATATGAGCAAATTAATTTTTCCCCTAATTAAACTTAAAATAATGCGGTCATTTAAAAATATACATTAACATGTTTAACATGTGCAGTCACATTCATAAACATGCTAATTTATTAATTACTTTTTTAAAATGCTGATACATAGCTTTTACTTTGTAAGATTTAAAATATTTGATAGTAGTATGGTTTTAATACAAGATACCAAACAGAACTGACTGTCCGTTAAAAGATCGTGTACCTGGTTTTACAAATCTGCAAAGTTCATCGATCCCCGAACATGGGATGTGATTTTCCCCCATTCCACCACAAATTATAGCAACATCATAATAATCTGAAAGTACATAAAAACAATTTTGTGAACAAAGTGTCAGTAGAAAGTTCGCTTTCCATCTCTTCGTTCCTTAAGTTATGAGCCTTGTTTTAAAAAAGTAACTTTTTAGTACATGTTTCTGATTTTCTACCACTTGTTATATAGACATGTATGAGTGGCTGAATAGTTTGCGGGCAGAAGTTTTGAGCGACATTACAATGTATCTTTTGTGATAATGTGCTGTGATTAGCAATGGAGTGTAGCATGATTTTTATACGGGGGCGTTCATTTTTTTTCTGTATACATATAAGCCTATATAATAAATATTTATCAAATATAATATAGTACATTTACGTATATATGGGGGTGTATATATATATATATATATATATATATATATATATATATATATATATATATATATATATAAATATATATATATATATATATATATATATATATATATATATATATATATATATATATATATATATATATATACACATATATATATATACATATATATATATATATATATATATATATATATATATATATATATATATATATATATATATATATATATATATATAAATGATTTTAAATTTTAAACCCTAACCCAATATATGAGACCTAACCCCCAATGCCCCCTTCCCCCCCTTCACCCCCCCCCCCCCCCCCCCCCCCCAATTGATCATTATTTAATTAGACATACCAGCTTCAATACAATGTGAATCTTCTCCAAGAAAGTTCTGGAATGTGCGAGTGTAAATGTTCTTGGACTTGGCCAGGCTCAACATCCCCTCCGTAGGTTCTAGAGCATCGATTTTACTGAAACCTTTACGTAGTAGCTGGGATAGTATCAAATACAAACAATTTGACTGAAACCTTTACGTTTTAGCTGGGATAGTATCAAATACAAACAATTTTACTGAAACCATTACGTTGTAGCTGGGATAGAATCAAATACAAACAATTTTACCGAAACCTTTACGCAGTAGCTAGTATAGTATCAAATACAAATAATTTTACTGAAACCTTTACATAGTAGCTGGGATAGTATCAAATACAAACAATTTTACTGAAACCTTAAAGCAGTAGCTAACATGGGACATCAAAGAAAACATTGTTGAAATATCTTTAACGTTTAGCGAATATTGCTTTTATTATAGAAAGCAAGTGTTATTTTTTAGTTTTAGTTGTCTTAATATTATAGCGTTTTTTATGTATTTGCTTTATTAAATTAAAAAGCCCTTCAATGTTATATTCCCACGTTTTCTTTAACTTGCTTTTGCGTATGTTTGTTTGTTTGTTTGTCTTTCCATCAAATCTTGCGATCGAAATTGCGGGCACTTCCCAGTTAGCTAGCGCGCTGAAATTTTCAGGGAAGCTTTGTTTCCAATGACAATACAATATTAAATTATTATTATTACTAAATTGATCCATGGAAAATTTTTATTGATCATTTTAGACTCCTATTGATTTGTACAAAAAAGGGAAATAATCTAGAAATAGTAATTTGATAAAACAAGGTTCGGTACTTTCCCTCTTCTGGCTTTCTACTTTTTAGTTCAATCAGAAAACGTGGTTTTTAAAAAAAAAATTTAATGATAATTATTTTTATCTCTAGTCTCTAAATAAACAAGACTGACCTGCATACCCACCAATCCGGTGCCAGCAGCTACATCAAGAATGCTGACATTCTTTCTCGCAGCCTCTTCAGGATACAGTTTCACCATCGCTTCCGCTACGTACAGGGGGCCGTGGTAGTTTTCTTCATTCATGTGCTGCGAAACGAAACAAAAGTAGATTCGTAGTTTTTACTTTTTTCAATTGTTCTCTTTTACTCTGTCTACTGTGCTGTGAGTGGGACATAACACTGTGGGCAACTGGCGAATATTTGTTGTATTACCAGTCCTATTTTTTATGATTAGCTATTAATCTATTGCATTAGTAATAATAGATTTAAATAGATTTATATATATATATATATATATATATATATATATATATATATATATATATATATATATATATATATATATATATATATATATACATATATATATATATTAGCGACCAGTCGCGCGCGTTGCTGCTGTTTCAGGAGAAAGGCTGACGCAATATTTTAAGAGGATTACACCAATGCGTCTAAACCTGAGTTATTTTAATATAAACAAAGCAGGCAGTATATTTTTGGATCATAGTTTATTGGGTGCGAGTTTGTCAAAGCTACCGCCCAGACGCTCCAGGGGCAGTTCTTGGGAGCCACTTGTTACACTACGGCAGGGGCAGAGGCGTAGCGAGGGGGGGGGCGGGGGGGGGACATATGTCCCCGGGCGCCGACCTTAGGGGGGGCGCCAAATTGAAAGTTTGAGGGGGGGGGGTGCAAATGAAAAGTTCGAGGGGGGGGGTGCAAATCGAAAGTTTGAGGGGGGGGGTGCAAATGAAAAGTTCGAGGGGGGGGTGCAAATCGAAAATTTGCTCCCGAGGGGGGCGCCAAATTGAAAGTATGTCCCCGGGCGCCGGGAAGGGTCGCTACGCCTCTGGGCAGGGGTTCCGAGTACAGGCAAGAGCGCAGGCGCTATAGATCACAGGACCGCACAGGACCTCACCCCAACCCAAAAACTGCAGTAGGACATTACCACTTAAAAATTAACCATCGTTTAGGGTACGGTAAATTAATGATAATGAAGTGGTAGTAGTTGTTGTAATATAACGGTATTCAGTAACAGTAAAGGTAAATTTTAGAATCCAGTAAGAGTGTACGTGTCGCTACTTTATGCATTGATGTTTATTTTTTTCAATTAAACACATACATGTTTCAGTTAAATTTAGACATGGCTATAAATGGCTAGAGCAAAGCCTTGCCTATAACCTCTAGCTTGGTTATATCATAACACTTAATGATATGACCTTCTATAGTAAAAGTGTGTACAGGGTAAAGGTCAAATCCACCATGAGTCAGTTCAGTAAACAAAATCTGCAGATTGCTACTATAGTAGTATCCATTACCTGCTCGTAATGTGAATCTTTCGCCCATTCCGTGTAGCGACGTGTTATCTCCTCCTTTGGTAGACCTGCCTTGAAGATCAAATCATCGACTGCCGTTACTTGATCCATTTTAAGCCGCTCTTTGAGTTGGTGGTTCCAAGGGTACCGTTAATCTCGTGTTAAACTGTTTGTTGTTTTAACAGTTTACCACAGAAACAAGTATTATGTTTAGTCTCGTTTCTACTATATTTATATACTTGAGATGGATGATGATTAACCAACGTAATTAAAGTGCATGAAGCTATTATCAGAAACTGTACTTTATTTCCAGCGCTAATTCTGGGCTAAAATTCCAGGCACGCAGAGATAACAAGGGCACGTGCATAAAACTAAAGTTTGAAATTATGAACAAAAGCAATGCATCGTAGTGGCGTGGGCACGTATTTATTACATTCGTACATAGGCCGACAGACACATACAAATAAACACACAAATACACATACTAACACACACACATACATACAAACACACATATACACATACTAACACACACATACACACACAAACACACACACATACACACATACATACACACACTTACACACAGATACACACATACATACATACACACTCATACACACATATATATATATATATATATATATATATATATATATATATATATATATATATATATATATATATATATATACATATATATATATATATATATATATATATATATATATATATATAAATATACAGAGGCGTAGCGACCCTTCCCGGCGCCTGAGGACAAACTTTCGATTTGCACCCCCCCCCCCTCAAACTTTGGATTTGTTATTCCAACCCATTTTGGCGTCCCCCCTCGCTACGCCTCAATATATATATATATATATATATATATATATATATATATATATATATATATATATATATATATATATATATATATATATATATATAGTTTTAATATATATATGTATCTCCATCGACACAGTGGGGTAAAGTCAGTAATGGAAGACTCCTAAGTTCAGTTCAAGATGTAAAAAAAAGTTAATCATTTCATAAACCTCGCTTACCTTAGTTTTATCGCCAAAAGCTCGACAATATCATACAACTAAAAACTCGACAATATTATACAACGCAGGTGACTAAAATAAACATTATAACTTTTGGTGCCATGCACGTTTTCTTACACAACATGAGGGCAAATATTTTAATCAGCAACAAACAATTTACATCTATTTAGCTTAAATTATCGACAGACTAAATATCACCCAACCACATTAAGAAGGAAGACGCTCCATTCCATAATGGCAAATGTATAAAGGTTAAGCTATATATATATATATATATATATATATATATATATATATATATATATATATATATATATATATATATACATATAGGCCCCTAAGTAAAGAAATTAAATTATATCGTACATTAATATAGATGAAATAGTTCATAGTCGCCACAAGACAGAAAAAAATGTTATATTTATTACAAAATTTTAGTCGTTTTAGTTGATTTTAACTAAAGCCATTTTTCTCCCTTTCTCTATCTCTCTATCTCTCTAACTCTCTATAATCTCCCTCTCGTTAGTCTCTCTTTCTTTCTTTTTATTAGTATATCTCCCTACTTCCTCCCTGCCCCTATGTTTCACCCCCTCTTTTATTTAGACATAATCGGCTCGGGTTTTAATGCTCTGATAACGGGTGAACGGGTCGATTAGAGAGAATAATGTTGAGACAGACCGACAACACTGGGCTGTGCGGGTGCGTTCGTGTGTGTGTGCGTTCGTGTGTGTGTGCGAGAGTGTGTGTGGGAATGTATGTGTGCGAGTGTATATATATATATATATATATATATATATATATATATATATATATATATATATATATATATATATATGTGTGTGTGTGTGTGTGTGTGTTTGTGAAAAAGGGGAGAGAACCCAATTATCTTATTGCGAGGTTACGCTTTCAGTGAAAGAAACAAACAGTATTGGAAGCCGCAGATCTGGAGACCGCAGTCCATTTTAAATCCGCCGACATCAATTCAATTAAGAACGAAGAAGAAGTGAGCGAATAAAAACTATTTATATATTGGGCTATTTGTGTAGCCTACAAACCTGGGGATAATTCTTCCACACTGAGTTGAGATGGCCAAGGTGTGTAGTATGAGATGACCAAGCTGGTGGTGTGTGTAGGGTGTGTTGGCCAAGTTGGTGGTGCGTGTAGGGTCAGATGGCCAAGCTGGTGGTGTATAGAATGAGATGGCCAAGATTGCGTGTGTAGGGTGAGATGGCCAAGGTGGTAGAGTGTGTAGAGTGACATGGCCAAGGTGGTGGTGTGTGTAGTGTGAGATGGCCAAGATTGCGTGTGTAGGGTGAGATGGCCAAGGTGGTAGAGTGTGTAGAGTGAGATGGCCAAGATTGCGTGTGTAGTGTGAGATGGCCAAGGTGGTGTATGTAGTTTGAGATGGCCAAGATTGCGTGTGTAGGGTGAGATGGCCAAGGTGGTGGTGTGTGTAGTGTGAGATGGCCAAGATTGCGTGTGTAGGGTGAGATGGCCAAGATTGCGTGTGTAGGGTGAGATGGCCAAGATTGCGTGTGTAGGGTGAGATGGCCAAGATTGCGTGTGTAGGGTGAAATGGCCAAGATTGCGTGTGTAGTGTGAGATGGCCAAGATTGCGTGTGTAGGGTGAGATGGCCAAGATTGCGTGTGTAGTGTGAGATGGCCAAGATTGCGTGTGTAGGGTGAGATGGCCAAGATTGCGTGTGTAGGGTGAGATGGCCAAGATTGCGTGTGTAGTGTGAGATGGCCAAGATTGCGTGTGTAGGGTGAGATGGCCAAGATTGCGTGTGTAGGGTGAGATGGCCAAGATTGCGTGTGTAGGGTGAGATGGCCAAGATTGCGTGTGTAGGGTGAGATGGCCAAGATTGCGTGTGTAGGCTGAGATTGCCAAGGTGGTGGTGTGAGATGGCCAAGTTGGTGGTGTGTGTGTAGGGTGAGATGGCCAAGGTGGTGGAATTATGGTGTGTGTTTATGGTGTGTGTGGCCAAACACTGAAGCGTATTGGTGTGAGGGTTGAAAACCAGCCACTACCCGCTTGCGGCCCCCCCCCCCCCCCCCCACACACCACAATCCCACCCAAATCCCAACCAACACCATTCCTGTCACCCTACACCAACACCATTTTACACAGGTAACCAGGAAGTAATACAAAGCATTACCTTTCCGTGACCGTTAGTTTATCTTTCACAACCGTGTAGACCCCACCCCCCCACCTAGTGATACAAAGCTCCTCTCCGTGACCGTTAGTTTATCTTTTACAACCGTGTAGACCCCACCCCTACCCAACTCCACACATCACACACCGTCTATAATCAGCGTGTGTATGTGTAGCCTATGCCCTAGATCTGTATCTTAACACAGTGTTTGTCTTTTAGTAGGAAGTGTGCACATATATACCCTTTATCACCGTCTGTCTAAACCTCTAGGTGTTGCCACATAATTTACAGCTAGCCTATACACAGTGTCATCTAAACTAGCGACACCGCTGTCTTCTCGCCTATTGGGTGTGTCATGGTTAGTAAGCCTGTTAGGCTATTGTTGTTTAGTGTGTAGCATTGTCAAGTATACGCTAGTAGAGTGGATAAGTAAAACTCAAAGACATAACGTAAAGGTAGGTTTTGTCTTGTGTTGTACATGCTTTAGCTCGCAACGTCTGTGTGTGGGATGTGGCGAATCTTGTACCTTAATTTTTTTACCCAATTCTAAAGCAGTAATTTCATTGAAATTTTCCAGACACTTCCATCTTCGACGACAATACAAGAATATCTAATTTCAATATCATTAGATAGACAATTAGTCATTAAAATTTAATTTTAAATAGTTCTTAATATAGTAATAAAGGTGTCCGGTCATAAAACCCCTGGACAAAAACCCCCCGACATAAACCCCCTGGACATAAACTCCCCGCGACATGAACCCCCTGGACAAAAAAACCCCGCGATATAAACCCCCTGGACAAAGCCCCCCCCCCCCCCCCCCCCCATTGAGGTTTATATAACGAAAAACCAAAGATGATGGGAACCAAAATTAATAATTAGAAACAAAACACACATTTAAAAAGTGTTTTATTATAACTTTCAAAAGAGCGATTTTGAGAGATGCCTCGCAAATACTCTATAATGGCCAGCCTTCAAATGAATTGTTTGACTTTGGCATATGGTCTTCTGCACGTGTGTGCATGTTCCACATATTAAGTGGAAATAGGTTGTCTCTGACCTCGACGTTGTCGTCTGCCAATATAGTATTCTCGAAATAGTCTGCAATCAGCATTGCTTCTTGGGGGAACATTTCCGATAATTTATTAAAGGCATAACTAATGTGTTCAGTGCCACAAAAGCCAACACAGGTAGCATTCTGAGCTTGAGAGCACATTTGCTATCAAGTTGGTAAAGTTGTTGGAGACCTGAGTCCTGTATTTTTCTGTATATGTTTTGGCTAAGATGGAAGAAGCATCCTTTTACCTCACACTCTGGAAATACCCTTTCAACACTTTTTATCACAGCCATTTCAGGGACAATCATAATAGAAATTGGTTGCAGGTTTGTGTTTAAGACCGTTAGCTGCTGTAAGAGTGCTGTGTATGTTTCCTGTGTTTTGTTTTGAAGTAAAGCATAAACACATGGCATAAACACATGGAAAAAATCAACAAAAACAAAACAGAGGTCATCAGAATCAATAACAGCCAGGACCTCCCGATACAGCTAAATGGAGAAGATTTACGAGAAACAAACACATTCACATATCTGGGAAGCGTGATCAATAAGGACGGGGGAGCAGACGAGGACATAAAATGTCGTATCAACAAGGCTAGATGTGCCTTCAACTCGCTGCGCCCGATGTGGAGGTCCACGGCCCTGTCACTCCGGAGCAAAATTGGGATTTTCAACACGAATGTTAAGGCAGTGCTACTCTATGGCTCGGAGACCTGGAGGGTTACGAAGACAAATACTGATAGGCTACAGGCGTTCGTAAACAAATGCCTACGACATATATTCAAACTAAGATGGCCAGACAAATTATCAAACAAAGACCTGTGGCAAATTTTAAAGCAACAGCCAATAGAGAAAGATATTAAGGCCCGTAAATGGGGATGAATCGGACACACGTTAAGAAAAGAAAAAGAAAACATCGCAAAACATGCATTGGACTGGAATCCCCAGGGGAAAAGGAGGGTGGGCCGGCCAAGGAAAACATGGAAGAGAACGGTTGAGGAAGAGGCAAAAACAGCTGGGCTCTCATGGTCACAGATTAGAGGAGCAGCCCAAAACCGAGTCCGCTGGAGATGTGTGGTTGCAGCCCTTTGCTCCCCAGGGGCCACAAAGGAGTGATGATGATGATGATGATAAACACATGGAACAGTCCGTCCGTTGACCAGAATCGTTAGTCGTTAAAAATTACATCAATTTAATTTAATTTTTTTTTGTTCTCATCATCGTTATTATTTCCTTATATAAACCTCAGTCGGGGGGTTATTATCCAGGGGGTTTATGTCACGGGGGTTTTTGTCCAGGGGGGTATATGTCGCAGGGGGTTTATGTCCAGGGGGTTTAAGTCTGGGGTTTTTGACCGGGAGCAATTTCTTGATCAGTTGTTAGCAACGCTGAACTGTCTTTCACGGCTGGTTTATTTCTTGCCTTAGCCTCGACCATGAACTATACAGGGGCAGATAACTGTGTTTTAGAGACAAGCTACTGGATAGATTTCAGCGCAAATATTTGTAGTCCTAGCCTATGTTGAGTCAACTTCATTTCGAACGAATGAATAGAGAGCGAAAAATAAAACAAATATTAAACCCTTTGTAAATAAAAAAGCTTTTAAACTGGGAAAATAAAACGAACTTGCTTTCTTTAATAAAAGATTTGGTGGTTAAAATAGCGCATGCTTCTATTTAATGCTTTATTAAAGAACGTTTGTTTTATTTTCTTATTTACAGTGCATTTACATGCGTGCTATCAAACAGGTTTTTATATTTGTTTAATTTTTTTGAATAATGAGGTATATTTCTAGTTAAGGGACAGCTACATCCACGAAAGAAGACACGATCGTTTGCAGCAGACATTCAGTTTTGTCTGAAAGTCTTCTTTTTTCGTAGTGTTAGGAGTGATAAAACAAATATCCTTTTTATTAAAAAAAATAGCCTATGGTCTTGTAATGCGCGACAGAAAATATAATCAAGCCGATCACAAATAAAAACATATTTTTACTTGTATAAAAAACTAGGTCCATATTTGGAAACATTTTATTTTGACAACCTCATTTTTCCAACATTATAACATGCAGTTTCATCATACTAAACCCCACTTGACCGATAGTGACTTCATATGGCGCCATAAAGATTCCCTGCGCCTCTGGGGTGTGTAGGGGGTGGACAATCCACTCTAAAGGAGCTTTTTAATGCTATATCGATAGTATGCAAAGAATATCTTCGAATAGTGATAAGAATAACCAGATAACCCTAGCCCTAGCTCTACCCCTCTCTCTAACCCTAACAATAGCCTTAACTGTAAATGACCAATGGCGGGGGGGGGGGGGGAATTAACAGCGGTGTATTTACCCCATTCTGCCTAAAGCTATACAAAAATAGATTATATGATATTAAGAACAGAATAATGTATCGTAAAATGTAATACAAATTCATCATCTTCTTTTTCTCTTCTGTGCCCAGGATACATGGGGAGGGGGGGGGGGAGGTGACATCAGAAATCTCTTTCCACAATATACCTCTGGCAACATTCTTGGTACTTCCTCAAGATAGTCTGGCTCTTGTTAGTTGATTCTGTGCTGTGACTTACCTGTTTTCTTTTGCCCTGAGACGAACAGTTCAGAGCCTTGGTTAAGTGCCCATAGCGTTACAGATACCTATTTTAATAGTGTGTGCTTTTTTTTTGGAGGGGGGGGGGTGGAAAAGGCTCGTTTTTTGTGTCAGGGGCGCTTATATATATATATATATATATATATATATATATATATATATATATATATATATATATATATATATATATATATATATAAAGTGTGTGCTTACTTTTAAATAAAGCTTCAGTGTCTACTAATAGTCGTAGTGCTAGGGCTATTTTTATCCACACATGGTTAAAAATTTCCCAATTCCACTTTTAGGTGACAACAACAATGTAAACACGCTGCATAGCTAGATGACTGACTTGCAAAAACAACCCTTTTAAATCCGGAACACAGCTCAAAACAACAAACCATGTCAACGTTGACCCGGAGCTCTAAAACAGCGCATGCGCAAATACCTGCGCAAGAAATCATCAAGAATCCTAACATCGCTCTCAAGTTCGGCCTTCTCCGTAAAAAACAAGGCAAATTAAATATTGGAAAATGGGCCGTTCAGGTTCATCGTGGTTACGTCTGATTCTTTAATTGTGTATACAGAGGAGACCTCTCCTAGCCCGAAGTCAACGACAAGCTTGGCCAGGTTCAATGAGGTCAAGACAGCGGAGTCTAAAAATAACGAATGGTGTTTTGTTTTGAAAGGCCCACCGTTGGGCAACACGGACGTTCTGCTTACTAAAACATTCGCGTGTATAAACGAGAAGGAAAGAAATGAGTGGATGAGAGTCATTCGACTCCAGATGGAGTCACTCCAGAGTCTAAGCAAGGGGAAGAAGAACTTAGACGAGGAGGATGACGCGGGAGATAACGTATACGATGAAGTTGATGAGCTGATTGATGAAAACATCCAAACACAACAGTCTAGCGAGGACCCGTCACGGGCTAAATCTCGGAAAAACTCGTACACTCAGCTTCCGACGCGATTACATGACGAAAGTTCCAGCAAACCGGAAACGCAAAACGAGACCTCCTCCAAAAGTGCGAATTCGCTTTTACAAAAAAACGAAACAGCTGGGCACTTCCGTGAAGGCGTTGGCGATCTCTTTAAATTCTTCATTGATGACGTCATTGACCCCGAAAAAGCCCGACTATGTCTTCGCCCACATCGCCAAAGAAAATTGACCTCAGCGCCACCTCACCATCTATCGACCTCAGTGCCACCTCACCGTCCGCTTCTCCAGCACCGGTTTTGCCTGCGAGGCGCCCCACAGCACCACCAGAGAGTCCCACGGCGCCCCCTGGTAGCCCCTTGCCCCCCACCCCAACCCCCGATTCCCATGACTATCTCCACAGACTCGGTACCATCGAACACAACCACCGACCCGGCACCATCAGAAACCGCCCCGCCCTTACCCGCCCCTCGCATCCTCCCCCGCTGCCCACCTGACTACATTGACGTCACCAGCTCTGGTTGTCATGGAAACCAGGAAGGAGAACTCTACGTCCCCTACGAATTCCCACCACCGCGGCCCGAAATTCTAGAATCACTTTGCTTCATACAGGACCCAATCCCTGATCGGGAAAAATGCCTTCATCAGCTTGAATGCACGTTGACGCCAGGGGCATACTTAGTAAGGAATTCCAGACAAAGTAATCTCAAGATCCTGGCATACCTGTCTTCAGATGGAACCGTCCGGGAGTACAAAGTACTCGAGCAGGACGCCAGGTTTACCCTGGATATGGAGGCGTTCTTCGCGTCCATTGGGGAGCTGTTGGCATTCTACATGCAGACGACAATTCCTGGCACCAACGATTTGCTCAAGCAAGGAATACATGAATTTGTCTAAAAACTGACCTGCGGATTCATTAGTAATTGTGCATAAATTATTAAAACAACAGCAAAGTGGAAGTGATGTATGCAAAAGTTATTCAAAATAGGATGATCTTTGATGATGATAAAGTGTTCGAGTCATTAATGAGCTACATAGACATTCAATGTGTGAGATGTACATAGACAATGTGATATGGTTACATAGACAGTGTGTTATAGATACATAGACACTGTGCTACAAACCATTTAACCACATGGTTGGTAATGATAAACTCAATGTTGCTGAATAGAAATGAATTGCGACCTTTGTTCTTTTTCAAGTCTCAGCCTTCAGTGTAGACCTAGTTACTAGAGGACCAAAGCCTTACTTATATCGTACAAATTAAATTATTGTTCATAAATATGTAAATATATTTAAACTATATATATATATATATATATATATATATATATATATATATATATATATATATATATATATATATATATATATATATATATATATAATTTAGGTATAAATATTATATACTACCAATTAATTTTTGAATACTTATACATTTATATAGAGTGATACATAATACAGTTATTGAGAAATACATATTAGGTTTATGTCTATGATGAATAAAACAAATCACAAGATATATATATATATATATATATATATATATATATATATATATATATATATATATATATATATATATATATATATATATATATATATATATACTGGCTACAGGACATTACCCCTCTGGAAATTCCCCCCCCCCCCCCCCCCCGGACCTTTCCCCCCCCCCGTATTTACCCCCCCGGAGCAATTACCCCCCCCTGTCAATTACCCCACTGGGGAATTACCCCCCCCCCCCCTCTCTCAAGTTAGAATCCTAACTCTAACTAGAATTCTATACCTTTATACTACTTTAATCCAAACCTTAAGAAAAAGACCAAAACCTAAGCATCCACCTTAGCCTAAAACTTCACACAAAACCAAAAACCAACGCTAGACACAACCCTAACCCTAACCACAACACTAGCTCTAACCCTAACCCTAGTCCTAACCCTAATCTTAACCCTAACCCTAACCCTAACCTAGCCCTAGCCCTAGCCCTAGCCCTAACCCTAACCCTAGCCCTAAAACCTAACCCTAGCCCTAGCTCGAGCCCTAAACCTAGCCCCTAACCCTAAAACCTAACCCTAACC